>NC_056733.1:72218664-72363041 GCF_019279795.1 Protopterus annectens | reverse complement strand
ATTTCTGTGCACACACTCGAATGTAATGCCAGAACACAGAATATTCAACTTTACCTTCTAGGTATCAGTTAAAAAATGTAGTAGTTAAGTAATTAAAAGTAATTAGATATCAAAAGTAATAAATAAAATATATCACAGAACATTCAGACACTTAGATCTTATAAAATTGGAGCCCCCACTCCCCAGATTGTATAAATGGAAACATGGGGTTTCCTTAATCATCTACTGACAATGTAGGGGGCCTAGGCCCCACAAAAGCTTATTGCTAGTTCTTGAGAGGAAAATGAGGAGGAAAAATGTATTCATTTTCTAATTATGCTCTTTAACCTGAACAGGGGTTTGATATGACCCTGTTAGGATAAATCTGATAATGGCCTCTGCTCTCAACTGCACCCATTCTAAAACCAGCTTTGCTCAGAGTTGTGTGTGTGTGTGTGTGGGGGGGGGGGGGGGGGTGTGGTCATCAGTTCTTTAATTGCCATCACAGTCAAAGCTTAGAGGTGTGGACATGAGGTTATAACTTGTGTTTGAGCTGAGGACAGTGTGTTCATTCTTTTACTTTTCTGACACACCTCAGATGTGTACTAAAAAGTTACTATAGTTTGTGCAGGGGCAGTGTACTGTCTAGTGTGTATCTAGAAAACAAAAGTACAGTTCACTTTCCTCAAAATCACACTTCAGGCATGTATGCAAGTAGCTGCCTTTGACAGTTTGGGCTGAGGAATGAGGAAGCATGCTATGTATATGTATGTCAGCATTTCCATGAAATACATGACTGTAGAAATTTGAACCTCTGCTTTCATCCCAATCTAATACCAGAGGGATGCATAGGCAGTCTTTTTTGGGGGGTTAGGGAAGAAGGCAGTTCCAAGATAGGACCTGTCTATCTAAACAATTGGCTTGTTAGTTTATTGTGAGTTACTATTTTGTAGTCTTTGAACATTAAGCCTTTGGTACAACATGGATTAAAAAGTTGAGAAAATGCTCTAAATGCATTTCAGAACATTCATAACCCAATGGCTTGTGGTGGCTCTGGCTTAACTGAATTATTTCCTAAATGATTATTACTGTGCTTACTTGGTCAGGAAAGGTGTGTTTAAAGGACGCAAGGAAAACTGAAGCTGAGCAGCAACACAATTTATTTCCTTAATCAAAAATTTGGTTCAAGCCATCATTGGATGAAAAGGTTGTGTAAAAAGAAAAAAAAAAAAACAAAATGCACTTCAGAGTATATAGGAAGATATGGCTTCTTGAAAAAGCTGGAGTAAAGCAAAATTTGAGAAAGGGAAGGAAAAAGTAATGTGCATAGCATTGGAAGCCCAAGATGGGGGTGGGGAGTGATCAGGGGAAGATTGGAGAGTATGGTGTGTGTGAAACAGTAGGCCTAGGGTGCCATTTCACCTAAGTCCAGAGCTGTACACAGAGTTCCTGCAATGTATCATTGGTGCAACTAAATTCCAGTAACTGTGCCTTTGTGAGATGGGCCAACATAGTGTGGTACACGGGCCTGTAGTAATTAAGAGCAATGTAGCTACAGGTCAGTCAGTTTGCAGCATGAACTAAAAGGTTGCTTAGGAGGGGTATCAGTGATAGGGTGATATGTAGACTGGAAGTCCCTAGGGGCCCCCCAACTTGACATCTGCTGGGGGTCCCCAAAATGCTAACACCGGCTCTGCTTACAAGTGCCCAAACTGTCAGGCAGCTTCAGCTGAGCTGACTAATAGCCAAATTTGGATGTAAAGCCCTTCACAGCTATCCTACCAACAGAGGCAGGGAGGCTGAGACCTGAAAAGACAAAGCTGGGAAGAACAAAAAATAAAAGTCCACACCTCAACATACAAAGCACACCAAAAAACAAGGGGGTGGAGGTAGTGGATACTGCAGCAGTGATCATTCCAACATTTACTGTTCTGGTAAGTTTATTTACAAAACTGTGCTATGTTCATCACCGAATAGCACCATGTTGCCAACTTAGCATGCTTTATATAATTAATAGGAGCTTCTTAAAGGAGAAAAATATCAGGCGAGAGTGCCCTAGCCCAAGTTCTCAAGCAAGTCCACTTAACTGGGGAATTAAGCCCAT
The DNA here is from genome assembly GCF_019279795.1 of Protopterus annectens. Taxonomy (NCBI): domain Eukaryota; kingdom Metazoa; phylum Chordata; order Ceratodontiformes; family Protopteridae; genus Protopterus; species Protopterus annectens. The sequence continues at coordinate 72,360,958 of NC_056733.1, read as the reverse complement.
TAAACATTTATGCTAAGCAAATTCATTTCCATTAGTGACTGTAAAACTAAAGCCAATTCCCAGCAACAAGTTCACTAGGAGACCAGACTTGGAAAAAATCATTGAGATAGGACTCTCGAAAGTTGAGGGAAAACACATGACACAGTGAAACATCAATAAAACTAGAAAAAGAATGGAGAGCAATGCAATTAATATAATCACAGACCGATGAAAATGATGAGCAACATCTGAAACTGCCAAAAAAAACACCACAGAAAACATCTCCCACTGGGCAAATTATATACAAGCTATACAAACTATCTGTAATTCCAAAGGTTATAAGAGGAAAAAGATTCCTCCCAACACACCCAAAATCCACTACAGAGTGGAGAATCTCTTCACAGAGGCTAACAAGCAATAACCACAGTGAAGTCACCTGCAATGCTTTAAGAGACTTCCCATGTTTTGAAACAAGATCCCAATCTACATTAGGCAGAGCTCCTCGCTAACACTCTTCAAAAGAAACCTTGACGAATGGATGGGAAACAGAAAGTTTACCTCTGGGATCACTTCAGTGGCTCTGCTGGGCAGAGGCACAGGGAACTAATCTAAGGGGGGCGGCGAAAGCCAACACATTCTGGCTAGGCTTATAAATGCCTTCAGGCAGATAGCCTAGTACCTACCTATGAACCTATAAGTGCTCCAGAATTAACAGTATGACAATTTAAGTAGCCAAGAGGCTACCTGGGTAATAATTAGCCTACGAAACACAAAGGGGAATACAGGATAATTTCTAAAACACACACATAGGTCCCATTGTCCCTAGGCTTGTGCTGAAGTTACACTCACCGTGCAGGTGCCACAGAATCCAAGGTGTGCTATGTAGAAATCATCCTGGACCATTTAGGAACTGGAGACAGGATAGACTCGCTATCCAGAATCCTGCCCCTTTTGGATACTGCCCAAGACCAATCCATAGGTTTTGAAAGGGGCAAGACCAAATTCTCCCCAAGTAAGATACTGTTTCTTCGACCTGCTGAAATACACATGGAACATCTGGACGGAGTATACATATCCTTATTGGATAGGTTGTAGATGCTTTAAAGCCCTTCTCTTTCAGGTGGTGCAATAATGGAAGCCAGATTCTCCTCTTGGTGCCGACTGGTTTGGAGAAAGCATAATCAAAATGAACCTTTCTGCTCAGATAGGTAATGCCTTTGTTTTAGCCCACACTGCTCTCAGAACCTTTTCGTTCTGCTGGAGGTACAGGAAACACTGACTGCCCTCAGGCACTTGAAAAATGACAATGGGGCTAGTGTGTGATGGACTATCAAAGCTCATTAACAATGTCTAAACCCAAAGTCGTAGGCAACCATGACAGCAAAAAAACAAAGCATGCCCTTTTGTTTTACCCTCTCCTGCAGGCCCAGAATTCTTACATTTTTGGTGGCTCCTATTTTCCTAATCGTTGAAACCCATCATGCAACTGTGTAAAATCCAAAAAAGGGGAGAGATCTGATGCTCCATTTCTGCCAGCTATTTGCTCCAATGAACTAGTACGATTCAGCCAGCTATTTGCTCCAATGAAGTAGCACGATTCATGATTTACAACTTCTTTAACTTACTGAACTTGCAAATGCAAGGAGGTATCTTGAAAATTTTCCATGGAGCTCCTCAGTTGGTCAATAGATGTGGCAAGTGTAGTTATATCAGTTGTTACAGTTATTCTTGCTGCTACAGCTCATTTCTGTGTCCACCTGCTACTGTAATTGAAAAAAGGAGTCTGCCTCATGCTGCTGCCTCGTGGCATTCAGAGATGCTGTGTCAGCCAGGCTTTGAGAGGTTTCTTTTGGCCACAAAGTATCCAAGTTCAGTTTAGTTTCACTCTGATGCTTTTTCAACAGCATTCAGAAAAAAACACTTACAGATGCCAATATCAACAAGGTAAATTACTAGACACCACTAAATGCACTTTTGAATTAAGGAGCTCACTCTTCTGACCTCTCACATTGCCAGAGCTGGAAGCCTCGTGGGATTTCCTTTTTGATACTGGACAATAGGGAAATTGAGATCTCCACAGAGGGTGCCTATACCACTGCAGTTTTCTCATATGGAGTCTCGCACCACATGTACCACCAGGATGCAGGTTATCAAAGTACCTCAGGACCCTGATTAATTCATTTGTTGCAGCAGAACTGCTTTAACAGTCTGGAGGAGCTCAGGTACAAAGAGGACCTTATAGTAAAGACAGAGAAGCGTTGTGCTGCTCACTGTCCAGCACGGTTCCTAAAACCGCAACATCCCTTTCAGGAGTCTGAGGAGAGTAAGGAAAGCTGCGTGTGTGACCCAGGGACTTGCGAAATGCAGGGTAAACTGCAAGGCCTTCTGACTCTGCTCTACCAAATCTGCCTTCAATCAGGTAACTATCCAGGTAAAAGCAGATATGTATATCCCCCTTGGTACTGCAAAACTGCAATCACTGGATTCTGGCAGTTTGCAAAAACCTTGGATGCAGCAGTCAAGTCAAACAGCATTGAGATGAACAGGTAGTGGGTTCTCCCTTGTTTGGAACTTTGGAAACCTTTTCTGAACCTTTATTTGGGTATGGTTACAGTAATCTTTTAGACTGAATGCACCATGAACTCATGAGGAGGAAAGAAGAGGCAGAAGACTAACAAAGCAAACATTTTGCATTTTGGAAGTATTAAATATTTAATTTGTTTGGAAAAGGCTAGAATGGATCATAAGCACCTTCCTTTCTAGGCAACAGGAACAACCTTGAGTAAAACTCTATACGCCCCCCTCCTTTATTGGCACTTTTTCTACAGCTACCTGACCTAGCAGGCCCTCTAGCAATATTGGGATTAAATTAGCATGCTTCCTTGGATCAGAAGGGATTCCCATCTGCTTGGGAACTGCAATTTGTTACCCTATTTCCTTAACATTTGTAACCCACTGGTCCTGGGTTTTCTCTTACTCATCTAAAAACAGACCCACATGACCCACTATTTACAAGGTGGGAAGGTGTTTTGGATTAGAGGACAAGAGGGTTGGGATGGTATTTTCTAGAAGGAAGGGGGGCAGCTTGACAGACCCAGGTGTTCCCTCTGGAGGTCATAGCCTCAAGGTCTGCTAGGTTTTGCTTTCATTTATCTCGGCTCCTCCTTTTTTGATACTTGCCTCTCCTCTCCTCTTCTTGGGTAAGATGAAACAAGACTTTGATGAGTAATTCTTGAGGAATTCTACAGCTAGGAAAAAATGCTATGACTGCACAGTCTTTCAATTTTACTACAGTCTCAAACACTTTTTCAGTTCAGGGCCCATAAATTATTTTGGGAGGGGGCATTAAGGACCTCTTACATCACATGATCTGCCAGGAACTATGTCCTCAGCCTGGCATGTCTCTATCACTGACCTTGTAGCAACTGCTTGGCATGATGCATCCAGTGCATCATAAGCACACTTTCTGAAGTGCTTGGCCACTTGTAAGAACGGATGCCTAAATCAAACACTTGTGTCTGGAAGTTCAGGGTTCTGAAGACCAGAGTAGTGGACATACAAGCTCCCCCCCCCCCCAATGTAGTCAAGAATCTACTCTCCCTGTCACTTAGAATGGGGTTCCTGGGTTGCCAGACTATCCCTTGGTGGAATCCAGGTTATCCACTACTGGGGTCAGCCAAAGAGTTTCTATAAAGGAACTTGTAATTTCAGACCCTACAGAAAGGGCTCATTAGATTTCCTTGAAATAAAAAGGGAGTCTGGCGCAGGGAATGCACCTTTCAGGACAGCTATGAGTGGAGAAACAGCAACTGGTTTTGGCTCTGGCAAGCTAATGAATTCTCTCTCTCTCTTTCAGCTGGGCCTCCAAGTGTTCCCTGACATACCAACAGAACTCTTCCTTTCGCTATGAAGGGTGCCTCCAAATGATAGATAAAGTGTCCTTGGTGCTAGATTCATAGGAGGGTGGTGAAGGAGCATCAGACATCTGATTAACATAGGCCAGATCATCTGCTTCTAGATATGGGAGCTATGAATACTCTAAGGCGGGCTCGATCCTTTTCCAAGTAGAAATGAGACACCTGGAATTTTCACAGCTAACTTTTTGGCTTTAAGAAAACAAAGTCTTGAGTCAGCAGGCATATATCCATGGACAAGGCCTGGGGAGTGGGATGGGCTAAAGATCTACTTGCTCCAGGAAGAGACAAGTTCATGCATGTTGGATTCAGCAACAGCATTTTAGGCCTTTGCATCTCAGTGGGAGAAGACGCAAAAGACCTTGATACACAAGCAGATGCCAAGGACTTAGTGTTTTTTTTCAGAAACCTCCTTTCAGAACAATGAAAGGACACTACTTACCCTTTCACTGAACGAAAAGTGGGGTTTGGTTGCAGAAGTAAACAGGAAGGCCTCCAATCCAAATGACCTGTGTCTGAGCAATTATGTCCCAAAAGGACATGTCTAAATCTGACTGGCAGCCTAGAGGCACTGTTTCAAAGGTACTGGCTGAAACTCACCCAGGGATGGCAGCTGTAAAAGCATCTCTGGTTCCAGTGTCATCAGATCTAGGGAAACTCTTGGGCTTGCTCAGACTTGCACTGGTTTTCTGTTTCTACTCTTTGAGCATCTCCTGGAGTGTTTCTAATGCAGGGGGAGATTCTAGGAGGCCTTGGCTGGCACCATGGTGGCAAAAGACCAGAAGTGTGTCATCTTTTGAGAAATGCTCCCTTGGAGAGATCTGACCCTACAATGGACTTTTTAACACAGTTACTGAAATATCACCCAAGACTTGGGCACACATTACTAGAAATGAAAACAAACCATATCAACGTTTTTTTTTTCAATTCTCACACACATTTTTTCTTTCTTTAGCACAACTGCCTTTCAGTCCAACACTACATATATTAATCAATTCCTGCCCTCCCTTAAACCTCACTCCTCCTGAACATTAATCTTCATGTACTGTTCCCACAAATTCCATTTATATGTAATTTGCTCATTCTCTTTTCTAAAGATACCGCTCTCTTACAGTTCTTTTATCTCTTTTACAATACTCAATACTTCAAATACAGTTGGTTTAGATTTTGATTTCCATTTTCTAGTAATTGCTTTTTAGCAGACAACAGAATTAAATTTAATAAGGCCTTACTATGTCTAGGCAATTCAGATCCTGAATCCCAACAAAAAGAATAATTTCCTTAATTACAGCCATTTGCTCTCTCAATATTTCTGACAGGGTACTCTGTAGGGACTTATTTATTTTTTTAATAAAAAAATCTGCCAACTCATTATACTCCCTAAAACATTCTCAGGTATCTTCCTCTTCCCTGATCACACCCCAACATCTCCTATCTACCACAGGAAAATTTCTTGGACGTCTGATTGGGATACAAAAATATCTATGCAAGCACCTCCAAGTAAAAGTTTTAAGCCTTCTGGATGTTATGGCATACTTGGGAGCCATACTTGTATGTCCTCCCATTGTTCATTTATAAACTGCTTTTCTGGTCTCTCTTCCCAATCTTTTTTAACCTTCTCCGATTGGTTCTTGTAGTTATCATGCAATATTTAAAAGGGGGATAATTAGTACGACATTTAAACATCAGCTTCTGTTGTAGACTCAATTAAAAGGTCTAACAGAGCAGGTCTTTCACTTGGGACGTCCCTATCCCTTTCTCTTAGTCTATACTCTATCAATCCCAGACAGGGAAGGTGGTCCCTAACCTGCAGTCCAAATGTCTGCTTGGCCTCATCCCATTCTACTTTTCTCTCTCTACTTATTTGCTCCTAATACCCTGGTTCCTTTGCAGTTCTCAGGTAAATTCCAGCCCCACTTGCCTACCTTCTGTACCCCTACTTGCAGTCATCCCTATTGACAAAAATCTCTCTTCTCGATAGATGCGCTGGCTTAGTTTGTAGAATGCCTCCTGCAGCTTTAGAAATATAATATTCTGTGTGGTGGTGGAAATTCCCATTCAGGATCTGCATCTAAAATCCCATTCTCTCATTTTTTGAACCCCTCCCCCACTTCATAATCATTCCTTCCCACTTTGAGTTATAATATTCTGCTTGTGTTATGTATACAAGCCTTAACTGTGTAGCTCTAAAAATATCTCTTCAAAATCAGGCAATCCTAAAGCACTCTGTCCTATTGAGAGGATCAGCCTATCCCTCTTAACGGTTACCCTCTTTCCCTCTCAGATAACTTACTTCAACTTTATTAATTGTCCACAAATTTTCCTCTGGTTCATAAATATATGCTGGACCTGTATGTAAAACTAAAGGGGCTAAAAACATTTTCACTGCTGGACTTACTATCCATAAAGAAGAGCTTCCATTTTCTTAGTTTTTGTACCATCTTCTGTTTAGTCTCTTCTCACATAACCCAAGCTGCCACAAAGGAGCTTTTTTTTTTTTTAATTCATACCCTTAAAATCTTATGTCCAAGTCATGAGTAGGGACAATTTACAGCTATAGACTGTTTTATCTTCATAAATTTTATATACCAAAAAGACTTAAAACTGTCTCAAAATGTTTCACAACACTGAAATGCCCATTTCTGTTTTTATCAAATGCACAATAGTATAGTCTGCAAAGACTGCGAACTTTTCTTGATTACCATACCAATTATATACTTGAATTTCAGAATCCTTACTTTATTTGCCTGTGGCTTTAAATATAAAGCAAATAAAAGGGAAAAGAGAACACCCCTGGCCTGATTCCTCTGTAACAACACAATACAAAGTAACAGACAGGAACCCTCCCCATCTTAACTTTTGCCTTCTATACGTCATACATCCTCCTAATTAATCTTATTATTGTATCACGGAATGCAAATGCTTCCACTGCTCTACTCGTAATCCCAACTTATTCTGTCGAAGGCTTTCTCAGCATCAAGACCCACTAACAGTAGCAGTATTTTCTTACATTCTGCTTCTCTCTCTCGATCATCACTGTTCTATCAATGTTGCTAAATGTTTGCCTCCCCTCCACAAAACCACACTGATCCATATCAGTTTTGGCAACAGCTTGCCACACTTTTAGCTAGTATAGACAAACACTTTATAGTCACCGTTTAAAATTTACGATAGGCTGCATTTGAGGTAAACCATGCACAATGCAAACATCTGTTCTTGTCGTGCTGTGGGACGAAATAGAATAAAGGTATAGATTTGAAAGCTCTTACGCAGGATTTATTTTCCACACTCAATGCAGTTATTCTTTTTCTGAAAAACTGCAGAATTGATTTCACTTAGACATTTACAAAACAGAGAACAAACTAAAATAAAGGTAAGAATTTTTTCACCAATTGGGTACTTAGTTGAAACCCCTGGAATCAAGCTAATACACTGGAATGACAACACCCTGTACAACATACAAATGCACAAGGACTGCAGCATGAAAGACTTCAAAATGGCACTTGCTGATACTACTCTTATGGCACCTATTCCTTGCTGTCCAACTGGGAAGGAAGTCAGCCAAAGCCAGGATCGGCCAACTGTCAAGTTTGTGCAAACAGGAATTCCAGAAGTGATGACTGCAACCCTGAATATTAAGAAAGTACAGTTGTGCACACTTACCATACATGCAGATGCTCAAGTGAATTCACTGTTGCAGTCATTACATTTGGGTAATCTGCTGCCAGGTTGCCTACAGTTGGCCTGAATAAAAGTCTTGGGTCCTGCGTCGGTTGCTATCTCCTCTTCCATGACGTCAGGCCATCAGGGGTATAAAACATGCAGCCGACTCCATTTTAATCAGTTTTTCTTGCCCCAGATGTCAGCTGCCCCCCAAATGGGGAGCAAAAATATATATAAATAAACTGTAAATATATAAGTGCACCTTAGAAACATAAAATGTACCTTCAACTAAAAGCAAATACACCACAAAGGCTTTTGAGTATAGCGAAGGAAAGAAAAGGTATAGAATGGGGGATGGCGGGTGGGTAACCCGGACTGCAACAGTGAATACACTCTAACATCTACATTTATGGTAAGTGTACGCAACTGTACTATGTTCTTAGTGTTTTACTGTTGCAGTCATTACATTTGGATAGAATTCCCAACGCTATGGATGGGAGGATGGAACTAAACAGCATTAGGAGCAGCTATAAGACCCTGCAGGACTGCAGTGGCAAAGCCTGCTCTGGATTTAGAGAAGAGAGGTAAATGATAATGCTTTGTGAACGTAAGAACAGAGCTCCAAGTAGCAGCTTCTAGAATGTCTTTGGTTGGGACCCCTCTGAGAAAAGCTGCTGAAGTAGAGGCAGCTCTGGTGGAATGGGATCTGATCCCCTTGGGCACAGGTTTACCATGGTGCAAATAGCAGAAATGAATGCAGTGGCTTATCCATTTAGAAATAGTCTGCTTTGATATAGCCTTCCCCTCTGATCCTGCAGCAAATGCTACCAATAGTTGCTCAGACTTTCTTAGAGATTTTGTCCTGTTTAAGTAGAATCTTAGTTGTCTGTGTACGTCCAATGAATGCAAAATCCACTCACCCTTGTTCTGCGAATTTGGGAAAAATGTTGGTAGGTGAATGGTCTGGTTAAGAGCCACACTGGACACCACCTTAGGCATAAAAGAAGGATTGGTCCTGGGGGCCACCCTGTCCGGGTCAAATATAATGAAAGGCTCCACACTGCCATGAGAGTCTGTAGCCCTTCTTGCTGAAGTGACTGCCAAAACAAAAGCTGTCTTCCAAGATAGAAATTTTATATCCGCAGTAGCTGCTGGTTCAAAGAAGGCAGGGTGAGTTTTTCCAGCACAAAATTGAGGTCCCATGCAGTAGTTGGTGTCCTCCTGGGAGGCCTTAATTTTTTGGCCCCTTTGAGATGCTGTTTAAGCAGTGGATGAGAAAAGAGGGGAGGCTCCGTGTTGTAATGAGCCGAGATGGCAGAGGCATGGATTTTTATTGAAGAAAAAGATAGGCCCTTGTCAAGCATCTCAGTTAAGTATTGTAAAATCCGAGGAATATTAGGCTTTGCTGTGTCTATTCCTTGTGCTTGGATCCAAGCACAGAATCTCTTCCATTTATCAGCATAAAATTTTCTAGTACTAGGCCTTCTGGCTTCCAAAATGACATCCATCACAGGTTTACTGAGAGATGTGGTTTGAATAATTAGTTGATTAGCCATGCTGCAAGATTCAGAGCATGGAGCAGTGTGTGCAGAATTTGATAGTTCTGCTGAGACAGTAGATGAGGTGTCTGAGGCAAGTACCACGGAGGAAGGTGCGACACATTCCTTAGAAGCGGGTACCAGTGCTGGCGAGGCCAGTCCGGAGCAATTAGGATCATTTTTGTTTTTCCTGTCTTTTAGTAAGACCTTGGAGAGTAGAGGCAGAGAGGGAAAGGCATAGACTGATAGTTTTTTCCAGCTGAAGGAGAGAGCCATCCACTTTCCATGCTTTCCTGTGATGAGTTCTTGTGCAGAATTTGTCCAACTGATGGATCTATTTGCCTCTCCGCAAAACTATGTCTGGGCTCCCCCATTTGTGTTAACATGCTGAAGATTTGTGGATCCAGTTTCCATTCATGCGGGTCCATAAGATTTCTGCTTAGATCGTCTGCCAGAGTATTTTGCTTTCCTGGCAGGAATTGAGCTTGAAGATGTATTTGGTAAGTCAAAGCTGTGTTCCACAAGGCCATGGCTAGTCTGCCAAGGGGGTAGGAATGGGTACCCCCTGCTTGTTTATGTACCACAACTGTGGTGTTGTCCATCTTTATCAGTAGTTGTCCTGGATGAAGTAAGTCCTTCAAGTCTGTCAGAGCATTCTGAACAGCTAGTAGTACTTTCTGGTTGATATGCAAATGCATTTGGTTTGGGTTCCATTTGCCCTGAATGCATCTCCCTGCCAGGTGAGCCCCCCAAGCATAGTATGATGAGTCTGTAGTTAGGGTTTGGGTGGCAGGGGGTAGAGTGAATGACAGTCCCTTGTTTTGGTGACATGTTTCTGCCCACCAAAGAAACTCCTGTTGTAGGCAGGGAATGAGAGGAATCATTGTTTCCAGGCTGTGACAATGCTGACTCCATAAACTTTTTAGGTACCTTTGAAGTTTCCTCATACGCAGTCTCACACATGGAATTAGTAGAATGCAGGATGCCATGAACCCCAAAGCCTGCAGAATTTGTCTTGCAGATAACTGGGTTTTTGTTGCCATTTGTTTGAAGTATGTTGTCAATTGCATTTGTTTGTCTGGCGTGAGGTAAGTCATCTGGGCAGTTGTATTCAAGCTTGCACCCAGGAATGCAATTATTTGAGAGGGTACCAGTTGTGGATTTCTTTTCGTTTATGGTGTACCCTAGGCATGCTAGAAGCCTTTTTACAAATGGCAGATGTTGAAGAAGAGTGTCCTTGTCCTCTGTCTGAATGAGACAATCGTCCAGATAAGGATAAATTTAAATGTTTCTTTGTCTGCAGAATGCAATTACTGGTGCCAGGCACTTTGTAAAGACCCTGGGCGCAGTATATGAGCCATAGGGCAGTGCAGAGAATTGGTAATGCAAAATACCTGCTTTGAAGCGGAGGTATCTTCTGCATGATTCCCTTATTGGGATATGCAGGTATGCCTCTTAAATCTAGAGTTACTAACCGAGCATTCTTGCCTAGCATAGGCAGTAGCTGTTGTAAAGTCAGCATTTTGAATTTTGGAATGTCCAGGAATGTGTTCAGAATTGATAAGTCCAGTATTGGACGCCATGAATCGTCTTTTCTGGGTATCAGGAAAAGTCTTGAATAAAATCCTTGTCCTTTTTCCTTTTCTGGTACTGGTTGAATAGCCCCCATATCCATGAGGGACATGACTTGTTTCTGGGCCTCTGCCCACTGGTTTTGTGGCAGATCTGGCCATCCGTTTGGAATTGGTAAAGTATGGAAATGAAATCTGTACCCCTGGGATACTATGTTCAATACCCACTTGACCTGGGTAATTAACTGCCAATTTTGAGCATGAAGTGCTAGTTTTCCCCCCAAGGGGGCTGCCAACAGATAAGTGCTTGGAGATGGTAGAGGAAAGTCATTGAGACTGCTTACTGTAGGGTTGTGCTTTGCTTCTTCCAGATTTGGAGGTGGAGGCACCCCATTGCTTTGACCTGCAAGAAACCTGTGATTGATATCTGGAGCCTTTTGAGCGCCTGGGTTTGCCCTGAGTGGCTCTGTTGGACACAGGAAAGGACCAATTTTTAGTAGGCCAGTGCCTACTGAACCTGGGTGGCTGCACTTGCAAGAAATATTTTACAGTTTGCATAAATTTAGCTTTGTCTTCCATTTTCTTTAAAACCTCTTCTGCCTTATTACCAAACAAAGTATAATGCTGCAAAGGGGCATCCAACAATTTAGCTTTAACATGATCAGGCAGATTTCGCTCCTTGAGCTAGGCATGCCTTCTAAATCGCAGATCCAGTAATGGTGGCCCTACAAGTGGCCTCCAAGGAATCAAAACCACATTGCAAAGTATGCTTTCCAACCTGTTCTGCTGAATGCAATAATTCCTGTAACTCTTTATTTTCCACACAATCAGAAATCAATATCATTTTCTATTTCAGTAAGCCCATAACATGCTGTTGATATTTAAGCATATGAAACTGGCAGTTTAAAACCTAATTGCCAAGGTTGCAGACGTATAAACCTTCTTACCCCATTCTATCCAGCGCCCTGGAATCTCTATCAGAAGGGGTAGGATTTTTGGCTGTAGAAGCCTTAACAGCCTTGGGACCCTGAGAAATAGTCTCAGGATCAGCAGCAGGATTTTTGAAAAGAAATTTGTGGGAGTCCGGAACCCTGTAATATCGGTCTGGCTTACTAGGAGCCGGAGGCAGGGAATCCAGAGCCATGCTTGATTCTGAAAACACAACAATGTCTAATACAGGAGGTATTGCCAAAGGCCTATGCTGAGGAAGAAGGAAATCCCTAAGCCTCTTTTTTGATTCAGAGAAGTCCTGACTCTCCCAGTGAAAATGTTCCCTTAAAGTATGCAAAGTCTCTCCAAAAGAGTAATCCTCAGGAGGAGATGCAGATGGGATGGATTCCTCTGCATCAGAATCCTTATAACGTGGAATAGAAAATTCCTGATAAGAAGAGGAATCAGAAGAAATGGAAACCTGATCTGAAGATTCATAATCAGTGCCTTGCCTAGGCCTCTTAGCGGGGTGTGTTGGGAACCCCTGATCAAGGTAATTAAATCCTCAGCCATTTTGATCATCTGTTTTTTAGGCATAGGGGCCTGAGCAAGTGGCTCATGCGTCGGTTTTTTAGACAGTTGTTTTTGACCTTGTTTTTGTTGCTGGCGGTTTAAATTTAAAAACGTTGAGGCCTGAAAACACCCTCAGAAGCCGGTGTCTGCTCAGCGGCTCCGGACCCATCCAAGAGAGACAACCGTGGGTTCAATACTTTACGAATCTCGTGGCATACCGGACTCCGAATGGGTCTCTGTAGAGGCCTGCAACTCAAAAGTAGCGGGTATCAGGGGCTGCGAAAGCACCTCACTGAGTACCGGCGGCTGGCTTACAAGCTTAGTCGGTTTTGGACCTAGATGATCTGTCTTTTTTTCCTTGCATTTTTTGTGAACTCCAGTAGTCGAATTGCTAACAGACGACATTTCAGGGTAGTTAAATCTTAAACCAAAATATTTAGAAGCAAAAATACAGACACTTAATAGTACGCTGGTTAAATTTAGCACAAAACCAATAGCAAGGCATGTTGTGATCAGGGCCTAGGCAAGGAATACAGTACTAATGAAAATCCTTAGGAGGTATTTGCTTCTCACAAGTAATGCAACTATTAACTTTTACTGACATCGGTAAGGAGCAAGAAAAAGTTTCCTCAATGGGGCACTTGGCTTTAGTTTGAAGACTTCGGTTCTGAAACTCAAAAACGAAAGTTTCAGGAGTCGGCCGACTGGCACTTGCGATCTGCTTCGGGCACCGCGCGGCAAGAAAGACTGGTTAAAATGGAGTCTGCTGCATGTTTTATACCCCCTGACGTCATGGAAGAGGAGACTGCAACAGACGCAGGACCCAAGACTTTGTTATTCAGGCCGACTGAGGGCAACCTGCCAGCAGATTGCCCAAATGTAATGACTGCAACAGTGAAACACGAAGAACATCATACTGCAAACACAACTTCAGGCAGAAAACTGTGACAGCAACACCCAAATCATGATTTTGTTACATGTAGTAAGCTTGGGTTTGGAATAAAAAGCAATCAGTGATGAAAGAAACTTAAAATCACTGTCTTTAAGCACAGTCTAAAGCTAAAAAAGAATGGAACTGCTGCAGTCGGTTTAAAAGTAAAGACAAAAGAATATCACAGGGGAAAAGCTGCTGACACTTTCCAGAGATTTTAAATAAGCAGTGGTTCTGAATCTATAATCCTAAATAAATGGTCGGGGAGAGGGATGGTCAATATCCCAATTGCTAATGTCACAAAACACTGTGGCACAGAAAGTTTACCCTAAAAATAAAATCATGTCAGTTTGGCTCCCCCCAGGCCATTTCACAGTAGAAGAATTTTAAAAATAAATACTTAGTGCTGCAGGGATTATTAGCAGAGCTTATTGCCTCCATTGTACGGAAATCTTTCTACATGTCCCACCTCATTAGTAAGGTTATCTCATCCAGAGTCATGGTGGTCATAACATCCCTGTATTCTTCCCTTATAAGATCGATTATTGAATACAATGCCCCTTTTGGCAAGTACCTCACAAAGTACATGCGGCACCTGGAGAAACCACAAATTCCTCACCTGGAGAATCCAGAGCCTCAAACATCTACCAGACACAGATGGGTTAAAAGTCCTATTCCTCTCCTCGGTCTCCTACAGACTCCTCAGAGATGACCTCTGTCTGGCAGACAAAGCAATCTCAGACCCTGCACTGATGGGACTGCTGCATATCCACAAGTCAAGTTCTGCTCGAGTAACCCGCAAGCGAGACATCAACCTGGTCTGTGACATCAATAGGACTTATTGGCAGGACAGATGCGTCTCCCAGAGACTACCCCCTTTTGTGGAACAGACTCCCTCTCCACGGAAAGCAGAGTACCTCGTTAAACCTTTTTAAGCACAACCTGGATAACTGGATGGGGAACAGAAAATACACCCCTTGAATTCCATCTATGTCCCTGCTGGACAGTGGCATAGGATGCTGACTTGTTGGAACATGGGCTAAATTCTTGGCTAGGCTTGTAAGGGCCTCAAGGCCAATAGCCTAGTAACTTCCTATGATCCTATGAAAAGAAACTCAAGACAAGGTTAAAAACTTTTAGTTATGTACTCACCATAACTTCAGATGTTTGGGATCCATCTCGCCTACATTCTGACTGATGGGTTCGGAGCCGATCCCTCGGCTCCGACTCGGCACGCTTATGCCAAAGAGCGAAGTCTCTTATTGGCTGAGCTTACTATATCCCAGGATGCACCACTACCAGTCCCCCAGATCTAGTTTGTCCGCATACATGCACACATGCACGCACTGCTTATATAACATCGCCAGATGAAACAAGATAAAACAGTAGAACTCAAAACCGCTTCAATCTCTTCTGATCTCCAAGGCAGGGGAAGGAGGGTGGGTATTAGGAATGCGAGATGGATCCCAAACATCTGAAGTTATGGTGAGTACATAACTAAAGATGTTATGTGATCCTATCTCGCCTACATTCTGACTGATGGGACAGCGTCCCTAGCACCTGAATCCTGGGTGGCTCACTGGAAAACACTCCTGAGTACCGTGGAACCAAATGATGCTCGCCCTTTAGATGCCACATCCAATTTATAGTGGGAAATGAAAGTGTGCGGGTTGGACCAAGTAGCCGCAGCACAAATCTCAGAAATAGCGAACTTGGAATGAAAGGCAATAGAAGTAGCCATAGCTCTGGTAGAGTGAGATTTGATAGATGTTGTCAGTTGCTTATTTGAAGAGGAATAAGCCTGAGTTATACAATCTCTAATCCATTTGGAGATAGTAGCTTTTGTGATGGTTTTACCCAATTTATTGTCTGAAAAGGACACAAACAACTGGTCTGATTTACGAATTTGCTGAGTCCTGTCTAAATAGAAGCGCAATTGCCTGTGAACATCCAATTTATGGAGAGTGTACTCTGCTTCGTTGGAGAATTTTGGAAAGAAAACTGGTAGCTCTAAAGATTGTTGGAGACAGAGATTAGAACAAACCTTTGGGACAAAAGATGGGTTAGGCCTAAGTGATACTCTATCCTTGTGAAAAATCAAATGCGGTGGTTTGATAGATAGGGCTTGAAGCTCTGAAACTCTTCTTGCAGAGGTAATTGCAACTAAGAAGGCAGTTTTCCAAGACAGATATTTTAACTCACATGTAGCAGCCGGTTCGAAAGGGGAAGATGTTAAGGCACTAAGCACCAAATCAAGATCCACGGAGGCGCAGGATGAAAAACTGGGGTCTTAACAGCCCACCTTTAATGAAAGTTTTGCATAATCTGCTGCTCATCAACGGTGGATCAATGGATTCGTGAAATTTAGAGATAGCTGCCAGTTGGACTTTAATAGTAGAGACTGAAGATCCTTGATTAAACAAGGATGTTAAAAATTTCAAAACCTCTGGAATCGGAGCAGTGATAGGGTCTAAGCCCTGAGTTGAGCCCAGATAGCAAACCTCTTCCACTTACTGAGGTACAATTTCTTAGTGGTGGGTTTGTGGGCCCAAGATAAAAATGTGAATAACTTCCGGGTCTAAGGTGTGATTTCTGACTAAAGTCGGAAGTGGAGGAGCCAAGCTGTCAACTTCAAAGTGCGAAGGGACTGGTGTTGTCGTCCCGACTGATGAATTAGCAGATCCGGAGTTAGATCCAAAACCCAAGGATCGCCCACCGATGTTTCTTCAGGTAGGGAAACCATACCTGACAAGGCCAGTGGAGCAATTAGTATCATTGTGGACCCCAATTGAGAAGCTTTCTGAATGACTTTGGGGAGAAGTGGAACCGGAGGAAATGCATAAAGTAGCCCTGTTGGCCAAGGTTGTGCTAGAGCATCCATAGCTGCCTCCCCCTGATGTGGAGTCAAGGAGAAGAACCTTTTGCACTTTGTGTTTTGTGGTGTTGCAAACAGGTCGCAGCACGGCGTCCCCCATCTTCTGAAAACCTGAGCTGCTAATGTTTCGTTCAGGGACCACTCGTGAGGAGAGAGAATTGTCCTGCTTAATCTGTCTGCCAATATATTGGATTTCCCTGGAATGTGGGTCGCTACCAAGAAACGGTTGGTAGCTACGGCCCATTCCCACACCCTCATGGCCTCTCTGCAAAGGGGGTAAGATCTGGTCCCTCCTTGTTTGTTTAGATACCAGACCACCGACATGTCTGTGTGGATAGCGATAATGCCTTGAGGGAGAAACTTGTGGAGGGCCTGCAGGGACAGAAGTACAGCCCTCATCTCCAATACATTGATGTGGAGAAAGGTTTCGTCTGGAAGCCAGGAACCCTGAACTAACCTGCCCAGACAATGCCCCCCACCCTGTCTGGGAGGCATCCGTCGTCAGGGTGGCCACCGGAGGGGGGATAACAAAAGGTCTTCCCTGATTCAGATTGGATGGCTGAAGCCACCAGCGGAGGTCCCGCTTGCACGCTTCTGTAATCATAATGGGTGATTGAGGGGAGATTCTGAAAGGACCATTGAGTCGATAACAGCCACTGAAGAATCCTCATGTGCAATCTTGCCAGAGGAACTAGAGAACCGTAAGGCAGACATCGAACCTAAAAGTTGCAGGACCATCCTGGCTGGGGCTTGGATCTTGAAAGCAGGGCTTGAACTTGACCTTGTAAAGTTTGAATCTTTTGGCAGGAAGAAAGACGCGCATCAGTTTTGAGTCTATCTCTGTTCCTATGAACCTTATCGCTGAGAGGGCAGCAAGACAGACTTTGACCAATTGAATGTAATTCCGGGTAGCACCCAGGAAATGGTGGCTTTGAGATTGTCCATTAGTAGATGCCTGGTGGTGGCAGTCAGGAGCCAGTCGTCCAGATAGGGAAACACTTGGAATCCAAGACTCCTCAGGTGAGCAGTCACTACTGCCAAACACTTGGTGAACACCCTGGGGGCTGTGGTGAGACCAAAGGGCAGTGCACAAAATGAAATGACTGTCTCCCAGGCTGAAGCGCAGATACTTCCTGGACGCCCGATGTATCGGTATGTGATAATAAGCGTCCTTGAGATCTATGGAGCACATCCAAACATCCTTCTCCAACAACGGGAGAATGGATTGTAAAGTGACCATTCGGAATTTGGATTGTGACGGATTGGTTTAGTCTGCTGAGATCCAATATTGGTCTCAGGTCCCCTGTCTTTGGCACTAAAAGAACCTTGAGTAATTTCCGATCCGATCTGGTCTGTGGGGACCGGTTGGATGACTCCTTTTCTAGCAGCTTTGGCCTTCAGCTGCAATTTTGACTGGGTGGTGGGTCCGGGATCTTTTGGACGGTGGGGGTGAGTGTGTGAAGGGAATGGTGTAACCTCCGGCAATAATCCGAAGCACCCATCTGTCCCGAGTGATAGATTCTAAGCTTTTGGTGTTTGGCAAGCGGCACCCGACTGGCTCCGAGCAGCACAGCCGGGCAATCCCTCATGAAGTGTGGGAGGCTGAAGAGCCACGAGAAAAGGACTCGCACGGTCTCCAGAATTGCAGGGCCCTCTGTCACGCCCCTGGAGACGGTGAAACCCCTATCCTGAGGGATTTTTTTTCCCCCTTCCTGGGGCTGTTGGGATACTATTTCCACTTGTCCTGGGTAATTAACTGCCAATTTTGAGCATGAAGTGCTAGTTTTCCCCCCAAGGGGGCTGCCAAAAGATAAGTGCTTGGAGATGGTAGAGGAAAGTCATTGAGACTGCTTACTGTAGGGTTGTGCTTTGCTTCTTCCAGATTTGGAGGTGGAGGCACCCCATTGCTTTGACCTGCAAGAACCCTGTGATTGATATCTGGAGCCTTTTGAGCGCCTGGGTTTGCCCTGAGTGGCTCTGTTGGACACAGGAAAGGACCAATTTTTAGTAGGCCAGTGCCTACTGAACCTGGGTGGCTGCACTTGCAAGAAATATTTTACAGTTTGCATAAATTTAGCTTTGTCTTCCATTTTCTTTAAAACCTCTTTGCTGCAAAGAGGCATCCAACAATTTAGCTTTAACATGATCAGGCAGATTTCGCTCCTTGAGCCAGGCATGCCCTTCTTAACTTCAGATCCAGCACCATTCCTAGAAGAGGCCTTCATGAATCAAAACCACATTGCAAAGTATGTCAAACCTGTTCATGGAAATGCAAATAATCTGCAACTTTTCACAAAAATCAGAAATCAACATTTTGCCTTTGTTTCAGTAAGCCCAACATGCTGTTGATATTTGGCATGAAAACCAGTAGTTTAAAGTCTTATTGCCAAGGTTGCAGACGATAAACCTTCTTACCCATCTATCCAGGGTGCCCTCGGAATCTCTCACTGTGAAGGTGGATTCTCAGCTGTAGAGGCCTTTACACCCTGGGGACCCTGGGAGAGAAATAGAAGTTTCAGGATCATACAAAAAAAGATGGCTTCGGAAAAGAAATTCAGGAGTCAGGAACCCTGTAATATCTGTCTGGCTTTATCAGGAGCTGAGGAAGGGGAATCAGGACATGCTTGATTCCTAGAAATACATCAACAATGTCTAATATGGTGGAGGAGGTGGCTGCTAAAGGTTCATATTGAGGCAGAGAAACTCTCAGCCCTGTTTTAATTCAGAGAAGTCCGGATCCCAAAGTGAAATGCTCCTTAATGTGCAAAGTCTTCCAAAACAGTAACCTCAAAAGAGATGAAGATGGGATGGATTCCTCTGCATCAGAATCCTCATAGGGGTGGAATAGAAAATTCCTTATCAGAAGAGGAATCCGAGGAAATGGAAACCTGATCTGAAGATTCATAATCAGTGCCTTGCCTAGGCCTCTTAGCAGGGGGGTTGGGAACCCCTGATCAAGGTAATTAAATCCTCAGCCATTTTGATAATCTGCTTTTTAGGCATAGGGGCCTGAGCATGTGGCTCATGAGTCAGTTTTTTAGACCTAGTTTTTTTTACCTTGTTTTTGTTGCTGGCGTTTGTTTTATATAAAAATGTTGAGGCCTGAAAACACCCTCAGAAGCTGGTGCTTGCTCAGCGGCTCCAGACCAATCCAAGGGAGAGACATCCGTGGGTTCAATACTTCTGAATCTCTGGCATACCGGACTCGAATGGGTCTCTGTAGAGGCCTGCGACGAAGAATCCTCATGTGCAATCTTGCCAGAGGAACTAAAGAACCGTGGCAGACATCGAACCAAAAGTTGCAGGACCATCCTGGCTGGGGCTTTGGATCTTGAAAGCAGGGCTTGAACTTGCCCTTTGTAAAGTTTGAACCCTTTTGGTAGGAAGAAAGACGCATAAATTTTGAGTCTATCTCTGTTCCTATGAACCTTATCCCTGAGAGGGCAGCAAGACAGACTTTGACCAATTGAATGTAATTCCAGGGTAGCACCCAGGAAATGGTGGCTTTGAGGTTGTCCATTAGTAGATGCCTGGTGGTGGCAGTCAGGAGCCAGTCGTCCAGATAGGGAAACACTTGGAATCCAAGACTCCTCAGGTGAGCAGTCACTACTGCCAAACACTTGGTGAACACCCGGGGGGCTGTGGTGAGACCAAAGGGCAGTGCAAAAATTGGAAATGACTGTCTCCCAGGCTGAAGCGCAGATACTTCCTGGACCCCGATGTGGTATGTGATAATAGCGCCTTGAGATCTATGGACAATCCAAACATCCTTCTCCAACAATGGGAGAATGGATTGTAACGTGACCATTCGAATTTGGATTCGTGACGGATTGGTTTAGTCTGCTGAGATCCAATATTGGTCTCAGGTCCCCTGTCTTTTGGCACTAAAAGAACCTTGAGTAATTTCCTGATCCGATCTGGTCTGTGGGGACCGGTTGGATGACTCCTTTCTAGCAGCTTTGAAGCTTGCGCTGCAATTCCCCTTTGACTGGGTGGTGGGTCCGGGATCTTTTGGACGGTGGGGTGAGTGTTGAAGGGAATGGTGTAACCTCCGGCAATAATCCAAGCACCCATCTGTCCTGAGTGATAGATTCCCAGGCTTTGGTGCTTGGCAACGGCACCCGACTGGCTCCGGAACAGCCGGGCAATCCCTCATGAAGTGTGGGAGGCTGAAGAGCCATGAAAGGACTCTGTCTCCAGAATGCGGGGCCCTCTGCGCCCTGGGACGCTCCCAGAAAAATTTCCCGCCCTCTGCCTCGGGAAGGGGAATCTTCCTGCTGTTGAGGAAAAACTTACGTGATTTGAACCACATCTTCCTCCTCCTTAGCCGGGATAAGCCCGAAGGGAGTGGAATAACGGCACCTACGGCAGATAAAGTTTTCCTCTTGCTCACAGCGGTAAGAGTGTCTTTAACCTTAGGTCCAAACAAAGAGGACCCATCAAAGGGAGCGTTCGGGAAGACTTGAAGGCCTCAAAATGACAAACGGAGCCAGGCTTGTCTCCATAGAGCCACGCCTGTGCCTGCTTTACCGCTCGGCCGAAATGAAATGAGCCTCATGGACGAGTTAGAAATTGAGTAAGGATAGCCAACTGAGCTAACCGACGGGCTAGCTGCTCAGGTAGGTTACCGAGAGGAATCTGAAGCTCCTTGACCAGATCCCTCTGAGCCTGGTAAAATGTGCCAAATAATTCAGGCCCTTAAAGTAAAGGCCGCTGAAGTCAGGGTGCTCCTCGGTCCATGCTCCTAGACTCCTTATTAGGAGGATGGACGGACGTTGAAGCCTCTGCACGCCTGTTGTGTGGGTGCCACCACCATGGCATCTACAGCCCTTAGTCAGGAACTCCTTCGGTGTGAGCAGACAAAATTTGTTAGGGGAAGGACTGGTTCCATATCTGGATGTTCACCTCGACAAACCAAATCCAGGAGCTCGTCAAGGAGACACCCAGGAGGCGGAGGCTGAGCCCCAAAGGCCTTGAGGAACTGACTCATCAGCAGAGGGGTTTGGATATCCAGCCGCTGTTTTGAGATCTCTAATTCTGCAAAGGAAAAGAGAAGGGAAATTTTCTGGCTGTAAGAAAGCTCTTTATTTTCCACACAATCAGAAATCAATATCATTTTCTATTTCAGTAAGCCCATAACATGCTGTTGATATTTAAGCATATGAAACTGGCAGTTTAAAACCTAATTGCCAAGGTTGCAGACGTATAAGCCTTCTTACCCCATTCTATCCAGCGCCCTGGAATCTCTATCAGAAGGGGTAGGATTTTTGGCTGTAGAAGCCTTAACAGCCTTGGGACCCTGAGAAATAGTCTCAGGATCAGCAGCAGGATTTTTGAAAAGAAATTTGTGGGAGTCCGGAACCCTGTAATATCTGTCTGGCTTACTAGGAGCCGGAGGCAGGGAATCCAGAGCCATGCTTGATTCTGAAAACACAACAATGTCTAATATAGGAGGTATTGCCAAAGGCCTATGCTGAGGAAGAAGGAAATCCCTAAGCCTCTTTTTTGATTCAGAGAAGTCCTGACTCTCCCAGTGAAAATGTTCCTTAAAGTATGCAAAGTCTCTCCAAAAGAGTAATCCTCAGGAGGAGATGCAGATGGGATGGATTCCTCTGCATCAGAATCCTTATAACGTGGAATAGAAAATTCCTGATCAGAAGAGGAATCAGAAGAAATGGAAACCTGATCAGAAGATTCATAATCAGTGCCTTGCCTAGGCCTCTTAGCAGGGGGGGGGGGGGGGGTGTGTGTGTTGGGAACCCCTGATCAAGGTAATTAAATCCTCAGCCATTTTGATCATCTGTTTTTTAGGCATAGGGGCCTGAGCAAGTGGCTCATGCGTCGGTTTTTTAGACATAGTTGTTTTTTACCTTGTTTTTGTTGCTGGCGGTTTATTTAAAAATGTTGAGGCCTGAAAACACCCTCAGAAGCCGGTGCCTGCTCAGCGGCTCCGGACCCATCCAAGAGAGACAACCGTGGGTTCAATACTTTACGAATCTCGTGGCATACCGGACTCCGAATGGGTCTCTGTAGAGGCCTGCGACTCAAAAGTAGCGGGTATCAGGGGCTGCGAAAGCACCTCACTGAGTACCGGCGACTGGCTTACAAGCTTAGTCGGTTTTGGACCTAGATGATCTGTCTCTTTTTCCTTGCATTTTTTGTGAACTCCAGTAGTCGAATTGCTAACAGATGACATTTCAGGGTAGTTAAATCTTAATCCAAAATATTTAGAAGCAAAAATACAGACACTTAATAGTACGCTGGTTAAATTTAGCACAAAACCAATAGCAAGGCATGTTGTGATCAGGGCCTAGGCAAGGAAT
Organism: Protopterus annectens; assembly: GCF_019279795.1. Lineage (NCBI taxonomy): Eukaryota > Metazoa > Chordata > Ceratodontiformes > Protopteridae > Protopterus > Protopterus annectens. The sequence goes on along the minus strand of NC_056733.1, from coordinate 72,338,661 downwards.
ACAGTACTAATGAAAATCCTTAGGAGGTATTTGCTTCCCACAAGTAATGCAACTATTAACTTTTACTGACATCGGTAAGGAGCAAGAAAAAGTTTCCTCAATGGGGCACTTGGCTTTAGTTTGAAGACTTCGGTTCTGAAACTCAAAAACGAAAGTTTCAGGAGTCGGCCGACTGGCACTTGCGATCTGCTTCGGGCACCACGCGGCAAGAAAGACTGGTTAAAATGGAGTCTGCTGCATGTTTTATACCCCCTGACGTCATGGAAGAGGAGACTGCAACAGACGCAGGACCCAAGACTTTGTTATTCAGGCCGACTGAGGGCAACCTGCCAGCAGATTGCCCAAATGTAATGACTGCAACAGTGAAACACGAAGAACATCATACTGCAAACACAACTTCAGGCAGAAAACTGTGACAGCAACACCCAAATCATGATTTTGTTACATGTAGTAAGCTTGGGTTTGGAATAAAAAGTAATCCGTGATGAAAGAAACTTAAAATTAGAGTATCACTGTCTTTAAGCACAGTCTAAAGCTAAAAAAGAATGGAACTGCTGCAGTCGGTTTAAAAGTAAAGACAAAAGAATATCACTGGGGAAAAGCTGCTGACACTTTCCAGAGATTTTAAATAAGCAGTGGTTCTGAATCTACAATCCTAAATAAATGGTCGGGGAGAGGGATGGTCAATATCCCAATTGCTAATGTCACAAAACACTGTGGCACAGAAAGTTTACCCTAAAAATAAAATCATGTCAGTTTGGCTCCCCCCAGGCCATTTCACAGTAGAAGAATTTTAAAAATAAATACTTAGTGCTGCAGGGATTATTAGCAGAGCTTATTGCCTCCATTGTACGGAAATCTTTCTACATGTCCCACCTCATTAGTAAGGTTATCTCATCCAGAGTCATGGTGGTCATAACATCCCTGTATTCTTCCCTTATAAGATCGATTATTGAATACAATGCTCCTTTTGGCAAGTACCTCACAAAGTACATGCGGCACCTGGAGAAACCACAAATTCCTCACCTGGAGAATCCAGAGCCTCAAACATCTACCAGACACAGATGGGTTAAAAGTCCTATTCCTCTCCTCGGTCTCCTACAGACTCCTCAGAGATGACCTCTGTCTGGCAGACAAAGCAATCTCAGACCCTGCTCTGATGGGACTGCTGCATATCCACAAGTCAAGTTCCGCTCGAGTAACCCGCAAGCGAGACATCAACCGGGTCTGTGACATCAATAGGACTTATTGGCAGGACAGATGCGTCTCCCAGAGACTACCCCCTTTTGTGGAACAGACTCCCTCTCCACAGAAAGCAGAGTACCTCGTTAAACCTTTTTAAGCACAACCTGGATAACTGGATGGGGAACAGAAAATACACCCCTTGAATTCCATCTATGTCCCTGCTGGACAGTGGCATAGGATGCTGACTTGTTGGTACATGGGCTAAATTCTTGGCTAGGCTTGTAAGGGCCTCAAGGCCAATAGCCTAGTAACTTCCTATGATCCTATGAAAAGAAACTCAAGACAAGGTTAAAAACTAAAGATCAGTTTCAGACCAAGTCTTTTTAAGACTAAACAGACTTACAGTTGATATAAAAAGAGTACACACCCCTGTTAAAATGCCAGGTTTAAAAACAAACAAATCTGTTCGTGGAAAAAATATAAAAAATAAAAAACCTACAATAAACAGTTTTTTTATAAATGTGCACACCCTTAAACTAACTTTGCTGAAGCACCTTTTGATTTAATTACAGCATTCAGTCTTCTCGGGTACACACTTGCTGTCAATTAAAGAGACTCCAACCCCAAATAAAGTTCATCTGTCCTAGTAGGATTTTCCTGACATTTACTCAGTTGTCTGTTACAGCAAAAGCCATGGTTCGCAGAGAGCTTACAAAGCATCAAAGGGATCTCATTGATGAACGGTATCAGTCAGGAGAAAGGTACAAAAAAATTTCCACAGCATTGGATATACCATGGAACACAGTGAAGACAGTCATCAAAAAGTGGAGAAAATATGGGACAACAGTGACATTCCAAAGAACTAGACGTCCCTCCAAAATTGCTGAAAAGACAAGATGAAGACTGGTCAGGGAGGCTGCCAAGAGACCTACAGCAACACTGAAGGAGCTGCAGGAATTTCTGGCAAGTACTTGTTGTGTACTACACGTGACAATCTCCCGTATTCTCCATATGTCTGGACTATGGGGTAGGGTTGCAAGACAGAAGCCTTTTCTTACACAGAATACAGAGGCTTGGCTAAAATTTTCAAAACAATACATCAAGTCTCCCAAAAGCATACGGGAAAGTGTGCTGTGGTCTGATGAGACAAAGGTTGAACTTTTTGGCCACAATTCCAAAAGGTACATGTGGAGCTAAAACAACACTTTGCATCACCAAAAGAACACCATCTCCACGGTGAAGCATGGTGGTGGCAGTATCATGCTTTGGGGTTGCTTTTCTTCAGCGGGAACTGGGGCTTTAGTCAAGGTGGAGGGAATTATGAACAGTTCCAAATACCAGTCACTATTGGCCCAAAACCTTCAGGCATCTGCTAGAAAGACGAGGATGAAGAGGAATTTCACCTTTCAACAAAACAATGACCCCAAGCATACATCCAAATCAACAAAAGAATGGCTTCACAGAAGAAAATTCAAGTTCCGGAATGGCCCAGACTTAAATCCAATAGAAAATCTGTGGGGTGACCTGAAGAGGGCTGTACACAAGAGATGCCCTCGCAATCTGACAGATTTGGAGTGCTTTGGCAAGGAAGAGTGGGCAAATATTGCTAAGTCAAGATGTGCCATACTGACAGACTCCTACCCAAGAAGACCGAATGCTGTAATTAAATGAAAAGGTGCTTCAACAAAGTATTACTTTAAGGGTGTGCACACTTATGCAACCAGCTTATTGTACTTTTTGTATTTTTTTATATTTTTCCCTTGAATTGTACAGATTATAGGAAGAGTTTTGAAATGATTGTGTTTTTTTATCTCACAAAAACCTGGCATTTTAACAGCGGTGTATACACTTTTTACATCCACTGTACAATACATAAGTGGCATCGAACTTGGCCTACTTAAAGATGCCAGTCACATTAAAATAGAGAAATAAATTCAAATACAAAACAGTAAAAAGCAATTAGATACATGTGGGAAAGCCTTTCATATAATTTACATGACAACATTCACTAATCCCTCATGGAATGCAGAATTGTAGAATTTCTGCAAGATGTTTAAAATAGTGTGTGAAATGCCCTGAACTGATCCAAACATAATACTGTAAAAGAAGACCTGTTATTATGTGTGAAACCTCACCAGAGTACAAACAAAATTCTGCCACGCACCTACACATAAAGCACTGTGAAAATATTTGCATGCAAAACCTTTTAACAACCCTACAAGAAACTTCACTAAATGCATTTTAACAAATAAACTTTGCATACAAATGTAAACTGTCCTTGTGAAAGACTGGCACTGAGTGTATTAAATTGTAGCTCACTACACATTTATTCATTTTCCAAAAGTTACTTTATGCACGGATGTGGGGGGGGCTAACACCTATCACAGTACTCAGCAAGTGTAAAGTACAGAACTAATCATGCAGGGGATGCAAGGCCAAACAAAATTATAAGCAATTTAAAGGGCAGATAATATAACTACATGCATATCTTTCAGAATTGGGAGGAAGCCTGATCATCCTGCGAAAAACATACACCCATAGAGAGATGGTATGCAGACTTCACACAGAAGGCTTCTCCACTGAGAATCAAACAGTAAAAGAACTATGATGCCTTAAATACTAACTATTGCACCACTATCTCACCATAAATCACTATGTAAACTCACAGTTTAAATATGTTAGTGCTCTTTACTGCATTCAAAATTTAGTCCCCTTCTACTTTAGTGAGTCTGTATATTAAAACCCCACAGTTACATTAATATGCAAAAACCTTTAAATGTCCATCTGCAAACCCATTCCATTTTAAAAGTGTGCAAAAAGCCACACAACTCTGCATAAAAGGTAAGGCATGGCTACCGAACATGGATTTATGGGTTCCATGATCTGTTACAGAATCCGAAAAATCTCCAACTGCGAAATAAATTGAACAATGGCAATATCAAAAAATACATTGAATGGCAAACAGCTGGCCAACAACCAGGAAGTAATACGATACACAAGGTAAGCGAAGGGAAACCTTTTAAAATTTGCTCTACTCCCCACTGTAGTGTGATCTCAGAGTTGGTATATATAGTTGGTGGGCACCCCCCGCCCCCACCTTGGTTGGTTGTGTGTGCAATGTTGGCTAACTATGGCCATTCGATGTATTTTTTTTTCAATGTTGCCATTGTTAGATAAATGTCCCATTCACTGTTTTACTTTCGTTGTTTCATGATTCGAGGTTTCTAGTATTCAGTAGCTTAACACAGACCCGGATTTATGCCCAAAGCACATTGCCAGTTTAAGATGGTCAAGTTTTCTTGCCCCTCACTCCACATAAAGAACTCATATTTAGCCCAATTATTATTAAATTCCATGTCTGTTTAAACTCCATCCTCTTTCTCTAGCTTTTTTTTTTTTTTAAACTATGATCCAATGTATAAACAAACTCTTTCTCTAGCTTCCTTTGAAGCAGCAGTTTTGTCTCCACTCATTTCATTTCTTCACGCAAAAAAAAGCTCATCTTTGTAGTGGCAAAGATTTTTTTAAAACTGTAGAAAACAGAACTACACTAGCTTACATGGTAAGATAATTAAGGAAAAAGGAAATCAGAACAGTTTTACCACATAAATGTTATGAAGCCTTGGAGATAACTGAACTTTCCATAGCAAGTACACTTGTAGAGGAAATTACATTTCTGTATGTGCATGCACTGGGGTCACATTAAAAGGACGTAAACACTCACATTTCAACAGGTTTATACAGATAACCCTAGTACTACCAGATTGTACAGCATCTACTAGTACAATGAAGTATGAAAACCTTCCTTGTGTTGCAGCATCCCAAATTTAAATGTAGAGCATAATCTTAAGAGCTGTGTAGGATACAAAATGCATTTGTCTCTGATGACTGGTTTTAGAAACTGATTTTTTCTATACAGGAACCCATTATGTATAACCCCAAAACACCATGCATGCAAAAAGTCTCCCTTGAACTGCTAGCATTTCCTGCATCCTTTTCTAGATGCCAAATACTGCTGTGCTAAAATTTAAACAGTTTTTCATAAGAAAAAAAAATACATCTGTACCACAGAGTCTTCTGACACTGCATATTCGATGACTTGAGCACCACTTTTAGAATGGTAGACCAGGTCAAACTTCCCAGGCTCTTTTGAAGCTAAGAAGGAAAAAAAAAAACGCTTTAGTTCATTTTATATAATATCTGTTGTTGCACAATATAAAACACCATCTTTCAAACTTTTTTTATTTCTGAAACGTATGATTTCATTACCGGGGTGAGGGAATGGGGACCTCAGGCAACCCTTGGCTTATACAACTATTTCTGTCTTAAAACACTAAAAGTAAAACATGCGAGAATATTACATAAGTTTACTGGGAGCACATTTACAACATTTGCTTCCCTTCATATTTCTGCTTTATCATTCCTCATGAATGTTCCTCATATTAAACTTCCTTTAAGGTGTTGTCATACCCACTGTCAAAAGCAGATTACTAGACCCAGAAACATAACATGTGTTGCATAAAAATAAAATTAAGCCATACATACCATAAAAAGGGAAGCTGGCATAATGGTTAAGCTGTTTACCTTACAGATACAAGGTTTGATTCTCACATGGGGTAACTGGCTAGGCTTAAAATGGCCCACAAGGATAGCTAGCCTAGTACTAATCAACGAACATATGTAATTACTACAGTCACACATCCTGTGAGCCCCAACCTTCTGCTTGCAGCACTCTAGAACAAGCTCCTGGTCAGGGGCAGCTCATGCCATCGGACTGCAGCCCCCAGCTGAAAAGATTCAACATTTGCAAATTTATTTTTAAAAATAAAAAAATATATATACAAATAATTATTAAATTAGTGGCTGACTGCAGACAGTTCTCTAAGCGAGTCCGCCTGACTCGCAAAGTCTCGGAACTCAAACTGCACATGCTTGTCAAATTCCAGGGTGTCCCCCTCCCCCCCAGAGTTTCTGTTAATCCTAGACTGTTGCGAAAGCAGTCCAGATTAATGGCATCGGTGTGATGCCCAGCAGTCTATTCGCATTTAACCACACAGTAAGTAGAAGGAGGGTTGGACTGCCATGTCCGCAGTCACGTATGTGACGTGGACGGCTGGCTGGCTACTGATTGGTTCTCGCTCTCTTCTCGAGAAAAAGAGCGAGAAACAGAGCAGCGCAAGAACCAATCAGTAGTACTAGCTGTAAGACAGAGTGTTGATTATTACTTGCTAACATGCTACCGGTTGAAGAACATTATTTTTTTAGCTTGCGCTTGCCTTCCTTCCTTAGTTGCTATTGTATTGCTGCAGACCTGCAGTTTGTATGAACAGAGGAGGAGGAGTCAAAGAGAAAAGTTCCTTCTTCCTAACCACCTACTTCACTCAGTTGGTGACGGAGAGGCAGACACAGTCACTTTTTTTTTTTTATAACAAGTTTAAACTAACTGAGGTAGGTATAAATAAAGCCACATTATTTTTGTTTACCGCGTGCTTTGACATATACGGTGGAATATTACTGTTTTTAAGCATTAACTAGATGTGTGTAAGCCACAGCTTGATAGAGAATCACACTAACTGTAGTAGATTTATGTATTGTACACCATGACGTATTTAACAAGCAATACATTTTTACACAGAAGTGATGCATGGTCTATGGGGATCTGTACCACAGTACCTGCACCTTTATAGTAACACACTGTTGCTATAGACCAGCTACCACTAAACTGTTTCGCTATTTCACAGAATCCTGTCTAGAAAGGTGTTGGTTCTCTGGAGATTTTAATTTAATACGTGCAATCCGATGTAAATTGATGCAACATATGGATAGTACAGTTGTGTACACTTACCATAAATGTAGATGTTAGAGTCTATTCAGTGTTGCAGTCCTCACATATGGGTTATCCGGCTCCCGGTAGCCCTCAGTTGGCCCGAATACCAGAGTCCTTGGTGTATGACGTCGGCTGCCACCGATTGTAAAACTGATGGTCAGTACATCAGGTATAAAAGGGAGGCAGCCAACGCCATTTCCTCAGTTTTTCTTGCCTTTAACTATCAGGAGTCCCCAAAAGAAGGCTAATCCAGGAAAGGTAGCACCCTGGACACACGTCATACAAAAAATAAAAATCCATAGTCTGTGCCTTAGGAAAAAAGGGGGAATGGAGGGCAGGAAACCAGGACTACAACAGTGAATACACTCAAACATCTACATTTATGGTAAGTGTACACAACTGTATTATGTTCTTTGTGTTTCACTGTTGGAGTCCTAACATGTGGGTTGATTCCCAAAGCCCAGTAAGAAGACAAAGGGTGGAGGAAGGATCACAGATTAAGGGTCGGTAAGGTGGCCCTGCAAAACTGCAGAGGCAAAACCAGCCCTGGATTTAGAAAACAAAGGCAGATTGTAATGCTTTGTGAAAGTATGCTGCTTCTAGAATGTCCTTAGTAGGCACACCTCTCAGAAAGGCTGCAGAGGTAGAGGCTGCTCTAGTAGAATGGGTCCTAAAACCCTGAGGGGGAACCTTTCCATGCTGCAGGTAACAAAAAGTGAATACAATGAGCAATCCCATTTGGAGATGGTTTGTTTTGAAATAGCTTTACCCTGAGCCCCAGGAGCAAAACTAACCAATAACTGTTCAGATGTTCGAAAGGATTTTGTCCTGTCCAAGTAAAATCTCAGCTGTCTATGCACATCAAGAGAGTGCAGAATCCTTTCCCCTTTATTTTGGGGATTGCTGAAAAATGTAGGCAGGTGAATAGACTGGTTAACGGTCAAACTGGAAACTACCTTCGGCATAAAGGAGGGATCAGAAACCAGATCTGAATGAAAAATAATGAAAGGTTCTACTGCCATTAAGGCTTGCAGCTCAGATACCCTTCTAGGTAAAGTAATAGCTAAAAGGAAAGCAGTCTACCAGGACAGAAACTTCAAATCTGCAGAGGCAGCTGGTTCAAAGGGAGACGGAGCAAGTTTTTCCAGGACAAAATAAAGATCCCAAGCAGGAGTAGGAGCTGTTCTAGGAGAGGTCTAAGATTACTAGCTCCCCTCAGGAACTGTTTCATCAAGGGGTGAGAAAAAATGGGTTGTTCAAAAGAACAATGAGCTGAAATTGCTGAAGCGTGGATTTTGATTGAAGAAAAAGTCTACCATTAAGCAGTCCTGCTAGGTTGTCAAGAATGAGGGAAAGAGAAGGATGAGAAGAGTCTTCCCCTTTAGCCAGCATCCAAGAGCAAAATCTCTTCCATTTATCTGCACAGGATTTTCTGGTGCTAGGCCTCATGAAGAACTTCAACCACCTGTTGGGAAAGATTTAAGGCATTAGCCAGGCAGTTAAATGCAGAGTTTGAAGATGAGGATGAAGGAACTTTCCCCTCCCCGAACCAACAGATCTGGTACCAGGGGAAGATGCCAAGGTTCAGCCTGTGACAGGCTGCGAAGGACGGGATACCAATGCTACCTGGGCCAATCTGGTGCTATCATAATAGCCTTTGTTTTTTCATCCCTTATCTTTAGCAGCACCCTGGGAAGAAGAGACAGAGGAGGGAATGCATAAACTGAAAGATGTGTTCATGGGAAGGGCAACGCATCCACCCTCCAAGCTTTGTTGTGAAACTTCCTGGTGCAGAAGTTTGGAAGGAGATGACTGGTATGAGAGGAGAAAAGATCCACTTGTGGGGTGCCCCAATGATGAGTGATGCGATGGAAAATGTCCCTGTTCATTTGCCACTCGTGAGGATCCAGAAAGTCTGTGTACACTTACCATAAATGTAGATGTTGAGTGTTATTCACTGTTGCAGTCATTACCATTTGGGTTATCCTGCTGGCAGGTTGCCCTCAGTCGGCCTGAATTCCAAAGTCTTGGGTCCTGCGTCGGTTGCTGTCGCCTCTTTCCTGACATCAGGTCATCAGGGGTATATAAAAGATGCAGCCGACGCCATTTTATTTAGTTTTTCTTGCCCCAGATGTCAGGTGCCCCCAAAAGGGTAGATTAAAATTATGTAAATAAAACATACATGCACCAAAATAAGCTTTACCTTCATCTGTAAGTAAATACACCACCTAGGTTGTATAGATTAGAGAAGTAAAGATAAGTTCCAGTAAAAATAAGTGGGATGGCGGGTGGGTAACCTGGACTGCAACAGTGAATACACTCGAACATCTACATTTATGGTAAGTGTACACAACTGTACTATGTTCCTAGTGTTTTCACTGTTGCAGTCATTACATTTGGGTTGAGTCCCAAAGCTATGATTGTGGGGCTGGAGCTAAACAGCATTAGGAGTGGCTATGAGGCCCTGCAGAACCGTAATGGCAAAGCCTGCCCTGGATTTAGAGTAAAGAGGCAGATTGTAATGTTTTGTAAAGGTATTCACTGAACTCCAAGTAGCAGCCTCCAAAATGTCTTTGGTTGGTACTCCCCTGAGAAAGGCTGCAGGAGTGGCTGCAGCTCTGGTTGAATGTGGTCTAATGCCCTTAGGCACTGGTTTGCCATGCTGTAGAAACAAATGCAGTGACCTATCCACTTTGAAATAGTCTGCTTGGAGATAGCCTTTCCTTGTGATGCTGTGGCATATGCCACTAGTAATTGCTCTGTCTTTCTGAAAACCTTAGTTTTGTCCAAGTAGAATCTAAGTTGTCTGTGTACGTCCAAAGAAAGCAGAATTTTCTCCCACTTGTTCTGTGGATTTGGATAAAAAGTTGGCAAATGAATTGTTTGGTTAAGGGCTACACTGGATATCACCTTAGGCATAAATGTAGGGTTTTGTTCTCAGACAGACCCTGTCTAGATAGAAAATGATAAAGGGTTCCACAGCCATGAGAGCCTGTAGCTCTGAAAAGTACAGTTTTGTACCTACCATAAATGTAGATGTCCGATAGGTATGCATCTGCAGTCATAACATATGGGTTGTCCTGCCTCAGGCAGCCCTTCAGTTGGCCGGATTCCAAAGTCTGGGTCTGGCCTCGGCTGATGTCGCACTTCACCCGACGTCATAGCTCCTGGGGTATAAAGGCATCAGCAGACGCCATTTTCCTCAGTGTTTCTTGCCCCAGATGCCAGGTGCCCTCAAGGAAGGCTAAATTTGTATAAAAATAGCAAATTCCAAACAGTAGAAAACAAAAAGTATATATACATATATACATACAAACAAATACACCATAATAGATTCCCCAGCTAGCTAAGAGGGTAAGCACCCTAGGAATACCACAGAGGGAAGGAGGGTAATCCTGACTGCAGATGCATACCTATCGGACATCTACATTTATGGTAGGTACAAAACTGTACTATGTCCTTCAAGGATGCATCTGCAGTCATAACATATGGGTAGAATACCATAGCCAAACTGGGGAGGAGGCACTAAGATAATGATGGTGTAGTTAAGATCCCCTGTAAAACAGCAGTTGCAAAACCTGCTCAGGATCTGGAGTATAAAGGAAGATTGTAATGCTTGGCAAATGTATGCACGGAGCTCCAAGTAGCAGCTTCTAAAATGTCTTTGGTAGCCACTCCTCGTAGGAAAGCTGTAGTGGTGGCTGTAGCTCTTGTGGAGTGAGGCCTGATATTTTCAGGAGTTGTCTTTCCATGAAATGAGTAGCAGAATCGAATGCAATTTCCTATCCATTTTGAGATTGTCTGTTTTGAAATTGCTTTCCCTTGCACTCCTGTTGCATATGCTACCAGAAGCTGGTCAGATTTTCTGTTGGCCTTAGTTCTGTCCAGATAGTAGCGCAGTTGTCTGTGTACATCCAAGGTGTGTAGTAGTTTTTCCCCCTTGTTCTGTGGGTTGGGGAAGAATGTAGGTAAATGAATAAGCTTGGTTCAAGGATACCCTGGATACCACCTTTGGCATAAAAGTAGGATTGGTTCTCAGAGACGCTCTATCCTGGTGAAAGATGAGAAAAGGCTGCACTGCCATTAATGCCTGTAACTCGGATACCCTTCTTGCTGAAGTGATTGCTAGCAGGAAGGCAGTTTTCCAAGATAAGAACTTAAGTCTGCTGTTGCTGCTGGTTCGAAGGGAGGAAGTGTTAATTTTTCTAGCACAAAATTGAGATCCCATGCAGGTAGAGGTGGTTTCCTTGGATGTTTTACATTTTTGATCCCTCTCAAAAATTGTCTGAGGAGAGGATGAGAGAAGACAGGAGGATCCATGTTGTACTCTGCTGAAATTGCTGATGCATGAATCTTAATGGAAGAATAGGACAGGCCATTGTGGAACAGTTCTGCTAAGTATTCTAGGATGTGTGCTAGGTTTGCCAGTGTGACATTTGTTCCCTTTGCTGCACTCCAAATGAGGAATCTCTTCCATTTGGCTGAATATGTTTTCCTTGTGGAGGGTCTGCGAGCCTCCAGGATAATGTCCTTAACCCTCTGAGATAAAACAGGTTGGGGTTTTGTGTTATACAATTTTCCAAGCAGTTAGCTGCAACGTTTTTAGGTTTGGATGCAGGGTCCTGTAGTTGTTCTGCGTTAGAAGTAAAGGACATAGAGGTAGAGGCCATGAGTTCGTCCGAGACATGCTTCTCAGTAGTGGGTACCAATGTTGTCTTGGCCAGTCTGGAGCTATCAGAATTACCTTTGGCTGTTCCTCTCTGATCTTCAATAGAACTTTGTACATCAATGGGAGAGGTGGAAAGGCATATACAGTCAGGGCCTTCCAGCTGAAAGAGAGGGAGTCCACCTTCCAGGCTAATGGGTGGTATACTCTTGAGCAGAATTTCTTCAGTTGGTGGCTGAGTGGGAAGGCGAACAGGTCTATTTCTGGCATTCCCCATTTCCTTGTTATGGTTTTGAAGATGTCTGGATGCAGCATCCAGTCGTGAGCATCCGTGGTAGTTCTGCTTAAGCTGTCTACTAGTGAATTCTCTTTTCCTGGTACAAATCTGGCCTGCAGTTGGATGTTGAGATTCAGGCCTAAGTTCCTAAGGTCCATTGCCATCCGGCATAGGGGGTATGAATGTGTGCCTCCCTGTTTGTTGATGTACCACATGACTGTGGTATTGTCCGTCCTTATCAGCAGGTGTCCTTGCTGGAGGAATGAATTGAATGCCTCGATTGCATGCTTCACTGCCAGCATCTCCTTTAGATTTATGTGTAGATTCAGCTGGTCTTGGGACCATAGGCCTTGGATACACTTTTCTTCCATGTGTGCCCCCCAGCCTAGGTCTGAGGCGTCCGTGGTAATGGTCTGCCTTGGATGTGGTTTGTGGAAAGGCAATCCTCTGTTTATCTTGCAGGCCTGAGCCCACCACAGGAATTCTTTGTGCAGGCATGGAATGATTGGAATCAGGGCTTCTAGGCTGTGCTTGTGTTGAGACCATACATTCCTCAGGTACCATTGTAGTTTTCTCATATGCAGCCTGGCATGTGGGATCAAGATTATGCAGGATGCCATGTAACCCAGGGCCTGCAGGACTTTCCTTGCAGTAAGCTGAGTTTGTTTTGTTAATGCCATGAAGTAGACTGGTAGTTGCTTTTGTTTTTCCTCTGTGAGAAAAGCCATCTGAGCTATTGTGTCCAGTTCTGCACCCAAAAATGTTATCCTTTGGGATGGCACTAGTCTTGACTTTTGTATGTTGACTGTGTATCCCAAGGCTTGCAGCAGTTGTATGACATAGGCCAAATCCTTTGTTATTTTTGTCTTGTTGTCCGCTTGTATTAGGCAGTCGTCCAGGTATGGGTAGATTTGAATTCCCTGAAGCCTGCAATGAGCAATTACTGATGCCAGGCATTTTGTGAATACTCTGGGCGCAGTAGATAAGCCAAAGGGCAATGCTGAGAATTGATAATGCTCTGATCCTGCAAGAAATCTGAGGTGTCTTCTGCAATCTGGTCGTATAGGGACGTGCAGGTATGCCTCCTTGAGATCTAGAGTCACCAGCCAAGACTTCTTGCCCAACATGGGAAGAAGTTGCTGTAGGGTCAGCATTTTGAATTTTGGAACAATGAGATATGTGTTCAGTGCGGACAAGTCGAGAATAGGCCTCCATTGATTTTCTTTTCTTGGTACAAGGAATAGTCTGGAGTAAAATCCTTGGCCTTGTTCCATAGATGGTACCTTTTCTATTGCTCTCATCCTTAGTAAGCTGATGATTTGTTTTAAAGCCTCTGATTTCTGGCTTGGTGGAAGGTTTGGCATTCCTCTCTTTTTTGGTAGAGTGTGGAAGTGAAAAGTACAGTTTTGTACCTACCATAAATGTAGATGTTCGAAGATCCACATTGCTGCAGTCCTTACTTATGGGTAGTCCGCTGTCCTCGGTCGGCCCGAATACCAAAGTATTAGGCTGGCCGGTCATGGCGCACAGCCCTGACATCAGAGCGTCAGGGTATAAAAGCGCATGACCGACGTCATATCCTCACAGTCTTTTCTTGCCCCAGATGTCAGAAGGCCCTAAAAGAAAGGCCACAGCCAAAAAACAGAGTACCTTCCCAAAAGATATGCCCAACTACAGCCATCACCCAAACCATATAACCATGCTAAGCTACAGAGGGAAGGAGGGAGGAAAATTGGACTGCAGCAATGTGGATCTTGAACATCTACATTTATGGTAGGTACAAAACTGTACTATGTTCTTCATCTCACATTGCTGCAGTCCTTACTTATGGGTAGAATCCCAAAGCAACGGGAAAGGGAGGTTGGAAAAATCATAAAGCATTAGGGGCTGCTAAAATGCCCTGTAATATAGCAGTGGCAAATCCAGCGCTAGACTTAGAATAAAGACGAAGGTGGTAATCTTTAGAAAAGTATGTACTGAACTCCAAGTGGCTGCTTCCAAAATATCCTTTGTAGCTACCCCTTAGAAAGGCAGTAGAAGTTGCAGTAGCTCTAGTGGAATGAGGTCTGATTCCAGTCGGAATCTCCTTACCATGATGGGAATAACAAAAGAAATACAAAACCCAATCCATTTAGAAATAGTTTGTTTTGAAACAGGTCTACCCTGTGAACCCAAAGCAAAAGAAACAAACAACTGCTGAGACTGTCTGAACTCCTTGGTTCTGCTCAAATAATAACAACTGCCTGTGAATATCCAAAGTATGCAAAATCTTCTCCCTTTATTTTGAGGATTTGCATAAAAGTAGGCAAATGAATAGTTTGGTTTAAGGCCACACTAGAAACCACTTTAGGCATAAAGGAAGGATTAGTGCAAAGATACCCTATCCTTATGAAAAATCAAGAAAGGCTCCACTGCCATAAGGGCCTGTAATTCAGAAACCCTTCTTGCAGAAGTAATGGCCAACAAAAAAGCAGTTTTCCATGACAAATACTTTAACTCGGCAGTAGCTGCAGGCTCAAAAGGTTGTAGAGTAAGCTTTTCCAACACAAAATTGAGATCCCAAGCAGGAGTAGGAGCTCTACGTGGGGGTCTTATGTTCTTTGCCCCTCTAAGAAACTGCTTAAACAAAGAATGAGAGAATAAAGGAGGTTCACAGTCATAATTAGCCGAAATGGCTGCAGCATGAACCTTTATGGAGAAGGACAAACCCTTGTCTAATAACTCAGTAAAATATTGTAAGGAAGCACTCAAATTAGGCTTGGAAACATCAAAGTCCTTCCCTTTGCTCCAAATAAAAAATCTCCTCCATTTATCAGCATAAACTTTCCTTGTACTAGGACTCCTGGCCTCCAAAATAACATTCAAAACTTGTTGTGGAAGCTGAGAACCTCCAGAATCTAAAACAGAATATGCCAGGCTGTTAGATGCAGAGACTGAATTCTGACATTGAGAAAGTGATTGCCCTCCTGAGACAAAAGGTGTGGAATCAAAGGCAGAGGCCATGGAGGCTCTCGGACCAAACTCCTCAGTCGTGGGTACCAGTGTTGTCGAGGCCAATCCGGTGCTATCAGGATCATGGATGGCTTGTCTTGTCTGGCCTTCAAGAGAACCTTGGGCAGAAGAGGTAGAGGTGGAAAGGCATATACATGAAGATTGTTCCAACTGAATGACAGAGAGCCCACCTTCCAAGCTGTGGGATGAAACCTTTTTGTGCAAAATTTTGGCAACTGGTAATTTAGTGGAGAAGCGAACAGATCTATGCCTGGAGTTCCCCATGACACTGTCAACTTTTGAAATACCTGAGGATCCAATTTCCACTCGTGAGGATCCACTATTTGTCTGCTCAATACATCTGCTAAGGAGTTCTGTGCTCCTGGTAGAAATCTTGCCTGAAGATCGAGGTTGTAACTGAGAGCTGTCTCCCACAAAATCATCGCTAGTCTGCAAAGAGGGTACGAATGAGTTCCCCCTTGCTTGTTGATGTACCACATGACAGTTGTGTTGTCTGTTAGAATCAACACCTGCCCTGGGTGAAGTAAATCCTTGAAAGCCATCAATGCAAATTGTACTGCTAACATCTCCTTCAAGTTGATATGCAAATGTTGAAGTCTGGCAGGCCACGTGTCTTGCACCCATTTTCCATTGAGGTGTGCTCCCAAGCCTTGTCCGAGGCATCCGTCGTTAGAATCTGACTGCCTCTGGTTGGGTCACAGAGAGTCCCTTGTTTAGGTGACATTCCTGAGCCCACCACAAAACTCCTTCTGAATGCAAGGTATTATCTGAATGACAGTGTCTAGATCCTGGCAGTGTTGTGTCCATAGATTTTTGAGATACCATTGAAGCTTCCTCATATGCAATTTGGCATTGGGAAGCACCAGAATACAAGATGCCATGAACCCCAAGGCTTGAAGGACTGTCCTTGCAGTCAGCCTGGACTGTAGAGACATTTGATGGAAATAAAGTGAAAGACTTTTCTGTTTGTCCGGGGTCAAAAGGGCCATCTGGGAAGCTGTATTCAGTCTCACACCCAGGAAGCACATGTCGTGAGGGGGTACTAGACTGGACTTTGTTTGTTCACAGAATACCCTAGGCATCTTAACCCTACCATCACATACTGTAGATGCTGAAGAAGCTCGTCCTTGTCTTGTGCAATAATCAGGCAATCGTCCAAATAAGGATAAATTTGTATTCCTTCCATCCTGAAAAGGCTATCACTGGAGCCAGAACCTTTGTGAACACTCTGGGCAGTAGATAAGCCAAAGGGCAATGCAGAGAACTGATAATGTAAATTTCCAGCTCGAAAACGCAGGTACTTCCTGCAACTGGGCCTGATAGGAACATGAAGATAAGCCTCTTTTAGATCCAGAGTTACCATCCAGTAATCTTTTCCCAGCAGAGGCAAAAGCTGTTGTAATGTCAACATTTTGAACTTTGGAATGTCCAAATAAGTGTTGAGGAGAGATAAATCCAAAATCGGTCTCCACGTGTTCCCTTTCTTTGGTACTAGAAACAGGCGGGAATAAAACCCTAGATCCACTTCTGAAGGAGGTACTGGCTGTATGGCTCCCATGTGAAGAAGTAATGAAATCTGTTTGTGAGCCTCCATCCTTTGCAGAGGAGGAATGTCTGGCATACCTTTGAAAGGAGGCAATGTATGGAAATAAAACTTGTAACCTTTGTTTATAATGTCCAACACCCATTTGTCTTGGGTGATTAAAACCAATTTTGCTTGAAGAGAGCTAGCTTTCCTCCCAAAGGAGCTGCCAGGCAAGAAGAATCTGGCAGCTGAAAATGCAGGTCATTGGGCCTGTTTACGAAAGGACTGGCCCCTACCCTCACCAACAGATTGAGCAGGCGAACTCCATGTTCTAGGCCTAAAGGTACTCTGAGCTCTGCCCCTACCACGCCTAGATCTACCCCTAGACTGGGAATCAGAAGAAGGGTATGTCCACCCCTTAGCAGGCCAATTTCTACTAAACTTAGGAGGTTGAACCTGCAAAAAATCTTTAACAGTCTGCATAGACTTAGTCTTGTCTTCCATTTTCTTCAAAACAGACTCCACAGGAGGACCAAACAAAACTTCGGACTGTAAAGGGGCATCCAGAATTCTAGACTTAACATGCTCAGATAAATTCTGATCCTTAAGCCAGGCATGCCTACGAAGAACTGAACCAGTGGCAGTCACTCTAGAAGAAGCCTGCAAAGCATCAAAGCCACACTGCAAAGAATGTTTCCCCACCTGTTCAGAAACATGCACCAAATCTTGCAATTCTTTACACTCTATGCCCTCTGCCAAAGCATCCACTTTAGATTTTAGCTGAGAAAGGAGGAAATTCTGATATTTCAACATATGAAACTGACAATTTAAAGCCCTCATTGCTAAAGTAGAAGAGGTGTACACCTTCTTACCCCATCTGTCCAAAGCTCTAGCTTCCTTATCTAGAGGAACCGGATTCTTTACAACAGAAGCCCTAACACCCTTAGGCCCCTGACTAATAGTCTCTGGGTCCGCCCTAGGACTCTTATATAGGTATTTATGAGCCTCGGGTACCCTATAATACCTGTCCGGTTTAACTGGTGCAGGAGGCATAGAATCTGGATTAAATGAAGCCTCCGAAAAAACATCCTGAACAACCTCCAAAACAGGAGGAATAGCCAAGGGTCTGTGCTGTGGTAAAAACAAGAACTCTCTAAGCCTCTTTCTGGAATCTGAGTAATCCTGTCCTTCCCACTTAAAATGTTCCCTCATAGAGTGTAAGGTTTCTGAAAATGAAAAGTCCTCTGGAGGGGAAGCAGAAGGAGTAGAATCCTCTGCATCGGAATCCGAATAAGGAGGAAAATCTTGAATATCTTCAGCAGAAGACTCAGAATCATCCGAGGCCTGCTCCAAAATTTCCAACTCTGGCTCTACCCTGGGCCTCTTATCAGGAGGGGGCATGGAACCTCTAATTAAAGTAATCAAATCTTCTGCCATTTTAAGCATATGCTTCTTAGGTACAGACCCTGAAGAACCAGAACTAACTCCAGAAGAAGGCAAAACAGACCTGCCCTTAGGAGCCCTAGAAACAGTAGCAGAAGGCCTAACCCTCTTAGGCAAAGAAGGGAGAATAGTAACCTGAGAGGCCCCTTCCGCCTGACCTGACTCCTGTGAGGCCACATCCTGTAAAATCAAGGTTTCCCCCTGAGACAACAGAAACTTCAGCCGGATCCACCTGTTCCACTGCAGTCTCTAAAGGACCGGCGTCCGAAACGGACGAATCATCCTGTCTAGGCTTTACAGATTTGTCTTTACGCTTCTTCGTGGAAGCGGGCGTCGGAGGATCCGACGGCATATTATAATTACACCGTTTGCCAAAGACTAACCTAGCGCAATCTAGCCTTCTCTTAATAGTGCGCTTATTAAACCTAGCACAAAACCGACACCCAACTACGTCGTGCTCCGGTCCCAAGCAAGGGATACAAAGCGTGGTAATCCCTATGCGGTATCTGCTTCCCACAAGAAATACAATTATTCACTTTTTCTGACATCCGGTAAATAACTGAGGCAAGAAAAAACAAAAATGCTCCCCAACGGGGTACTTAGCCCAACTTGGTATGTCTGAAACTCCGAAAACGAAAAATTTCAGAAAGCCGAACGGCACTTGCAACGCTGCTTCTGCATCGGACCATGCGGCAAAAAAGACTGAGGATATGACGTCGGTCATGCGCTTTTATACCCTGACGCTCTGATGTCAGGGCTGTGCGCCCATGACCGACGTCAGCCTAATACTTTGGTATTCGGGCCGACCGAGGACAGCGGACTACCCATAAGTAAGGACTGCAGCAATGTGAGATGAAGAACATCCTGTAGCCCTTGTCTATTGTTTGCAAAGTCCATTTGTCTCCTGTAATACAATGCCAGTTTTTTGAAAATAAAGCTAGCTTTCCGCCCAAGGGTGCTTCCAGTTGTTCCCTGGTAGGTGGAATCAAGAGTCAAGTCATTGTGTCTGTCCTGTGGAAGTAGTTGCAGTCGCAGCTGTGGCGGCACTTCTCTGGTTGGCAGGTTGCCACTGACGACCCCTGTAGGCACCCCTAGATTGACCTCTGCCTCTTGGGCGCCTATTTCTGCCTCTCTGTGCTCTAGAGGTGTCTGGAAAGTACCAATTCTTTGAAGGCCAATTTCTGCTGAACCTCGGGGGTTGGACCTGCAGGAAATCCTTGACTGTTTGGACAGATTTTGCTTTTTCTTCCACTTTCTTTAAAACCTCCTGTGCTGGGGAGCCAAATAAACTTTGTTTCTCCATAGGGGCATCTAGGAGTTTTGACTTAACATGGTCTGGCAAGGATTGTTCTTTTAGCCAGGCATGTCTTCGAATCACTGCTCCAGTCATAGCTGATCTAAATCAAGCCTCCAGTGCATCATAGCCACATTTCAAGAAATGATTACTGACCTGCTGAGAGTTGTGTACCAAATCCTGAAGGGACTTACGGTCTAAAGGTTCAGGAGAGGCCAGTTTTTTATTCAGCTGATAAAACAGAAATTCCTGGTACTGTATCATGTGAAATTGACAGTTTAAAGCCCTGGCAGAAAGAGTAGCAGATGTATAAACCTGTTTACCCCATCTCTCTAATGCTCTAGATTCTCTTTCAGAGGGTAGGGGGTTTTTGGCAGAGGCAGCGGCAACACCCTTAGGGCCCTGAGAAATGGTTTCTGGTTCTGCAGCATGGGCCTTATACAAGTGGAAGTGAGAATCCGGGACCCTGTAGTATCTGTCAGGTTTGGCAGGGGCTGGGGGAAGAGAATCAGGGGCAGTACTGGCATCATTGTATGCATCATCAACAACTGATAGTACAGGTGGTATGGCTAAAGGCCTATGCTGTGGTAAGTGTAAGAAAGTCCTTAGCCTTTTCCTAGAATCAGAAAAATCCTGACCCTGCCATTGGAAGTGTTCCCTCAGAGTGTAGGGTTTCCCCAAATGAAAATTCTTCTGGAGGAGAGGCTGAAGGGATGGAGTCTTCTGCATCAGAATCCTCATAAGGTGAGTATGGGCCTTCCTGATGGTCAGATAAATCTGAACCATCCGTGGAATAGTCAGTGGAGAGAGGTTCAGGGGGTCAGTCCTAGGTCTCTTTTCAGGAGGGGCTTGTGAGGCCCTGTCTGGGTGATGTTTGGATCCCCTGATCAGAGAAATAAGGTCCTCAGCAAGGCTGAGAATCTGAGTACTTGAAGTAGGCCTGTGAGGGAGCCTTTGTAGGTAAGGCCTTGGAAAGTTTTGCTGCTTTAGCCCTGGAAAAGGCCTTGATAGACATAGAAGCAGGTGGTCTAGCTGCCCCACGTGAAGGAGTAGAGATGTCCAACAGAATAGTGTCGGACAAATCTTGTGTGCCTGTTTCTTCAGGAGTTTCTGTAGCTGACTCAGTCATGGCCTGTGTGGCCTCGGTTGTCGGAGGCATGCTTTCGGCCGAAGGGAGAACCGAGGTCTTGGTCTCAGCCGAAACAGAGACACTCGCGGTAGGCCTAACCGTGGTTTCAGCCGAAACCGCGGGCCGCAAGTGCCGGTCCTTTTCCTTGCGTTTTTTAGCTAAATGTGTAGTCGGAGTCTCCGACGGCATTTTATATGCAAAAGCGGAGCCAAAAAACTCTTCTGCAAACTCCGAACGACGTCTAAGTGTCCGTCGGTTGAAGGAAGCACAGGCTAAACAAGCTGATACGTCGTAGTCTGGGCCTAAGCAAGGAAGGCAGTAAGAGTGGAAATCCTTATGAGGTATTTGTTTCCCACAAGTTAAACAATTATTTACTTTGTCTGACATCGGCTGAGGCAAGAAAGAGTCCCCAATGGGGTACTTAGCTTTTTTAGAAGTCTTCGGTAGTTGAAATCTCTGGATCTGACCGACCGGCACTTGCGAACAGCTTCTGCTTCGGGCACCGCGTGGCAAGAAAGACTGAGGAAAATGGCGTCTGCTGATGCCTTTATACCCCAGGAGCTATGACGTCGGGTGAAGTGCGACATCAGCCGAGGCCAGACCCAGA
Organism: Protopterus annectens; assembly: GCF_019279795.1. Lineage (NCBI taxonomy): Eukaryota > Metazoa > Chordata > Ceratodontiformes > Protopteridae > Protopterus > Protopterus annectens. The sequence goes on along the minus strand of NC_056733.1, from coordinate 72,317,696 downwards.
CTTTGGAATCCGACCAAAGGGCTGCCTGAGGCAGGACAACCCATATGTTATGACTGCAGATGCATCCTTGAAGGACATCTCGTCTTGCAGAAGTTATTGCTAGGAGCAGAGCTGTTTTCCAAGATAAGAGCTTTATGTCCGCAGTAGCAGCTGGCTCAAAAGGAGGTAAGGTGAGGTTTTTCCAAGACATAATTGAGGTCCCATGCAGGTATTGGCATTCGCCTTGGAAGCATTAAGTTTTTGGCTCCTCTGAGGTACTACCTTAATAAAGGATGAGAAAAAAAAGAGTGGTGGCTCTGTATTGTAATGAGCCGAAATGGCAGAGGAATGGATTTTAATTGATGAGAAAGACAGGCCTTTGTTCAGCATCTCAGTTAAATACTGCAAAATCTGAGGAATATTTGGGACAGCTGTATCAGTTCCTTGAGCTTGGTTCCAAGCGCAAAATCTCTTCCATTTCCCAGCATAGGATTTTCTAGTACTAGGCCTTCTGGCTTCTAAAATGACGTCCATCACAGCTTTACTGAGAGGTGTAGTTTGTATGGCTACATTATCCGCCATGCTGCCAGGTTTAGGGTCCTGAGTTGGCTGTGCAGAATCTGATTGTTTTGCTGGGACAGTAGATGAGGTATTTGAGGGTGAGGTCCAGGCTGGGCATTGGGACAAGTTCCTTAAGATCGGATACCAGTACTGGCGTGGCCAGTCTAGGGCAATCATTTTTGGTTTCTCCTGCCTGACCTTTAGGAGTACCTTGGGGAGGAGAGAGAGTGGAGGAAAGGCATATACTGATAGGTTTGCCCAGTTGAAAGATAAGGCGTCCACTTTCCAAGCTAGTCTGTGATAAGTCCTTGTGCAGGATCTAGTTGATTATTTTGAGGGGAGGCAAACAGATCTATGTCCGGGCGTCCCCATTTCATTATCATCATGCTGAAGACTTGTGGATCCAGGTGCCACTCGTGGGGATCCATGAGGTTTCTGCTTAGTTCGTCTGCCAGAGTATTTTCCTTTCCTGGCAGGAATTGTGCCTGCAGATTAACTTGGTAAGTCAATGCTGTGTCCCATAAAGCCATGGCTAGTCTGCACAGGGGATAAGAATGAGTGCCCCCCTGCTTATGTACCACAGGACCATGGTGTTGTCTGTATTTATCAGTAGTTGTCCCGGATGAAGTAGGTCCTTGAAGGCTGTCAGGGCATTTTGAACAGCTAGCATCGCTTTTTGATTGATATGTAGATGCTTTTGGTTTGTGGACCAGGTGCCCTGAATGCCTCTTCCTGCCATGTGTGCCCCCCAGGCATAATCTGATGCATCCGTTGTTAGGCTCTGCCTGGCTGGGGGTAGTGAGAATGGCTGTCCCTTGTTTTGGTGACAAGCCTTTGCCCACCATCGAAATTCCTGTTTCAGGCAGGGAATTAGAGTAATCATTGTTTCCAGACTGTGGCAATGTTGTATCCAGACACTTTTTAGGTACCACTGAATTTTCCTCATATGCAGTCTTGCATATGGAATTAGTAAGATGCAGGATGCCATGAAGCCCAAAGCCTGCAGAATGTTTCTTGCAGATAACTGGGCCTTTGTTGCCATTGCCTTGAAATAGGTAGTCAGTTGCCTTTGTTTGTCTGGAGTGAGATAAGCCATCTGGGCAGTTGTATTTAAGCTTGCACCCAGGAATATTATCTCGAGAGGGTACTAGTTTTGATTTCTTTTTGTTGACTGTGTACGCTAGGCATGTTAAAAGTCTTATCACAAAAGTCAGATGCTGTAGTAGAATTGTTCTCTGCTTGTATGAGGCAGTCGTCCAAGTAAGGATATATTTGTATTCCTCTGTCTGCAGTAAGCAATTACTGGTGCCAGGCACTTTGTGAAGACCCTGAGTGCAGTAGGTAAGCCAAAGGGGCAGTGCAGAGAAAGTACAGTTTTGTACCTACCATAAATGTAGATGTCCGAACTGGATAGCATCTGCAGTCATAACAAATGGGTTGTCCTGTCATCAGGCAGCCCTTCGGTCGGCTGGATTCCAAAGTCTGGGTCCGGCTTCGGCTGATGTCGCACTTCACCCGACGTCATCTCTGCTGGTCTTCGGGTATAAAGGCATCAGCCGACGCCATTTTCCTCAGTGTTTCTTGCCCCAGATGCCAGTTGCCCTCTTGGAAGGCTAAATTTTGGATAAATGCCAATGTTTCCAAAAAGATAGAAGGCAAACACAAAAAATAAGCATGTATGTACATATATACAAACAAATACACCATAAGAGACCCCCCAGCTAGCTATTTGGAGGGTAAATACCTAGGAGTACCACAGAGGGAAGGAGGAGGGTAATCCTGACTGCAGATGCTATCCAGTTCGGACATCTACATTTATGGTAGGTACAAAACTGTACTATGTCCTTCATGGATGCATCTGCAGTCATAACAAATGGGTAGAATACCATAGCCAACTAGGGAGGAGGAAGAAAAATTATGGTGTGGTTAGGATCCCTTGCAGTACAGCAGTGGCAAACCCTGCTCGGGATCTAGAATACAGAGGTAAATTATAATGCTTGGCAAATGTATGCACGGAGGTCCAAGTAGCCGCCTCAATAATGTCCTTGGTTGCCACTCCTCGTAAGAAAGCTGTGGTAGTGGCTGTAGCCCTTGTAGAATGAGGCCTTATGTTCTGTGGAATTGGTTTTCCATGGTAGGAGTAACAGAATCTTATGCAATTTCCTATCCATTTGGAGATTGTCTGTTTGAAATTGCTTTTCCTTCCCTTCCTGTTGCATAGGCTACAAAAAGCTGGTCAGTTTTTCTGTTACTTTTGGTTCTGTCCAGGTAGTAGCGTAGCTGTCTATGTACATCCAAGGTATGCAGCATTCTTTCCCCTATGTTTTGTGGATTGGGGAAGAAGGTAGGTAGGTGGATTGCCTGGTTTAAAGACACTCTGGATACCACCTTAGGCATAAATGTAGGATTAGTTCTCATGGACACCCTATCTTGATGGAAGATTAGGAAGGGTTGTACTGCCATTAAGGCCTGTAGTTCAGAAACCCTCCTTGCTGAGGTAATTGCCAGTAGGAAAGCAGTTTTCCATGACAGGTGCTGTAGATCTGCTGTTGCTGCTGGTTCAAACGGAGGGAGTGTCAACTTTTCTAGCACAAAGTTCAAGTCCCATGCTGGTAATGGTGGTTTCCTAGGAGGTTTTACATTCTTGATCCCTCTGAGGAACTGCCTGAGTAGAGGATGTGAAAAGACAGGTGGATCAAAGCTGTATTCTGCTGAAATAGCTGATGCATGTATCTTGATGGAGGAATAGGACAGGCCTGTATGTAGAAGCTCTGCCAAATACTCCAGAATGTTAGCAATATCTATATTGACACATCTTTTCCTCTTTCAGCACTCCAAATGACAAACCTTTTCCATTTTCCTGCATAGTTCCTTCTTGTTGAAGGTCTGCGGGCTTCAAGGATAATGTCTTTAACCCTTTGGGAAAGATCTGGATTAGTTGCTGCTATGTGATGTTCCAGGCAGTCAGTTGCAAAGTTTTTAGGTTTGGATGCATGATGCTGTAGTTGTTCTGAGTTAACATCAAAGGCATCAGGGGTATTGGCCACATTTTCTCCTGAGACATGCGCCTCAGCAATGGGTACCAGTGTTGTCTTGGCCAGTTCGGAGCTATCAGGATTATCCTTGGCGTTCCTCTTTGATTTTCAGTAATACCTTGTGTATCAAGGGAAGAGGTGGAAATGCATATGCTGTCAGGCCTTTCCAGCTGAAGGAGAGCGAATCCACCTTCCATGCAAGTGGGTGGAATGTCCTTGTGCAGAATTTTTTGAGCTGGTGATTGAGAGGGAAGCGAATAGATCTATTTGTGGCATTCCCCATTTCTTTGTGATGGTCTTGAAGATGTCCGGGTGTAGCATCCATTCGTGAGCATCCGAGGTGGTTCTGCTTAACATGTCTGCTAGGGTGTTCTCTTTTCCGGTACAAATATTGCCTGTAACTGGATGTTGTAGCTGAGTGCCAGATTCCAAAGGTCCAAAGTCATTCTGCATAGGGGTATGAATGAGTGCCTCCCTGTTTGTTGATGTACCACATGACTGTGGTGTTGTCTGTCCTTATCATCAAATGGCCTTCTTTGAGGAATGGTCTGAATTTTTGGATTGCCAGTTTTACTGCCAGCATTTCTTTTGGTTTATGTGCAGGTGCAGCTGGTCCTGAGTCCACAATCCTTGTATGCATTTGTCCAGCATGTGCCCCCATCCTAGGTCTGAGGCGTCTGTTGTGATGGTTTGGCTTGTTCGAAAGTTGTGGAAGGGTAGGCCTGGGTTTGACTGGCATGCTTGAACCCACCATAGGAACTCCTGTTTTAGGCATGGGATTAGTGGTATTTCTGCTTCTAGGCTGTGCCTGTGTTGAGACCATAAATTCTTTAGGTACCACTGTAGTTTTCTCATATGCAGTCTGGCATGTGGGACCAAGATTATGCATGATGCCATGAAGCCCAAGGCCTGCAGAACTTTTCTTGCTGTTAGTTTGTTCTGTTTTGTTAATGCCAAGAAGTAAAGAGGGAGTTCTTTTTGTTTTCCTGCAGTTAGGAATGCCATTTGTTTTACTGTGTCCAATTCCGGCGCCAAGAATGTTCTTGTTTGGGATGGTATCAGCCTTGACTTTTGTAAATTGACTGTGTATCCCAGGGCTTGTAGCAAGTAAATGACCCTTTGTAAATCTGTTGTCAGCTTGCTTTTGTTGTCCGCTTGTAGCAGGCAGTCGTCCAGGTATGGATAAATTTGGATTCCCTGTAGTCTGCAGTGAGCGATTACTGATGCCAGGCATTTTGTGAATACTCTGGGCAGTAGATAAGCCAAAGGGCAATGCTGAGAATTGATAATGCTCTGATCCTGCAAGAAATCTGAGGTATCTTCTGCAATTTGGTCGAATGGGGACGTGCAGGTATGCCTCCTTGAGATCTAGAGTTACCAGCCAACACTCCTTGCCCAGCATGGGAAGAAGTTGCTGTAGGGTCGGCATTTTGAATTTTGGGACAATGATATATGTGTTTAAGATGGACAGGTCGAGAATAGGTCTCCAACTTTTTTCTTTTCTTGGTACTAGGAAGAGTCTGGAATAGAATCCTTTGCCCTGTTCTGTTATTGGTACTCTTTCCACAGCTGTCATCTTTGTTAATTCCGTTATCTGCTGTAGAGCTTCTATTTTTTGATTTGGAGGCAGGTTTGGCATTCCTCTTTTTACTGGTAAGGTGTGGAAGTGGAACTGGTAGCCTTGGTCTATGGTTTGCAAAATCCACTTGTCTTTTGTGATACAGTGCCAATTTTTCGAAAATAAGGCTAATTTTCCGCCTAATGGTGCTGCTATTTGCTCCCTGGTAGGCGTAGTTAGAGCCAAGTCACTGTGATTGTCCTGTTGCAGTGGCAGTGGTTGTGTCTGTGCCTCTGTTATTACCTTGCCACTGTCGTCCTCTGTAGGCACCTCCTCTGGATTGATTTCTGCCTCTGGAGCGTCTATTCCTGCCCCTTTGGGATCTTGTGGAATCAGGAAAGGACCAATTTTTGGCAGGCCAGTTCCTGCTAAACCTTGGGGGCTGAACCTGTAAGAAATCTTTAACTGTTTGTACAGATTTTGCCTTTTCTTCCATTTTCTTCATTACCTGCTGGGCAGGTGTACCAAATAAACTGGCCTTATCCATAGGAGCATCTAATAGCTTAGCTTTAACATGATCCGGTAAGACCTGCTCTTTCAACCATGCATGTCTTCTTATCACTGTGCCAGTCATGGCTGATCTAAATGAAGCCTCCAGTGCATCATAGCCACATTTTAAGGAATGGTTACTAACCTGTTGTATGTTATTCACCATTTCTAATACATATTTCTTATCTATAGATTCATCAGAGGATACTTTTTTAGTTAACTGATCAAGCATAAACTCTTGGTATTGGATCATGTGAAACTGACAGTTTAAAGCTCTAGCTGAGAGAGTAGCAGGGGTGTAAACTTTTTCCCCATCTGTCCAAGGACCTGGATTCCCTTTCTGAAGGAATAGGGTTTTTTGCTGTGGTCGAGGCTACTGCCTTAGGCCCCTGGGAAATAGTTTTGGGGTCTGCCAGTGGGGCCTTGTATAGGTGGTGATGAGTGTCTGGAACCCTGTAAAATCTATCAGGTTTGGCAGGGGCTGGAGGTATAGAATCAGGAGCAGTGCAGACATCATTAAATGCATCATCCACAACAGGCAAAACAGGAGGTATAGCTAAGGGCCTATGTTGTGGTAAATGCAGAAAAGTCCTAAGCCTTCTTCTTGAATCTGAGAAATCTTGTCCCTGCCATTGAAATTGTTCTCTCATGGCATGTAAGGTTTCCCCAAAGGAAAATTCCTCTGGTGGAGAGGAAGCTGGAATGGATTCTTCAGCATCGGAGTCTTCATAAGTAGAAAAAGGATCCTCTGGCTGTTCTGTAATGTCGGAGTCATCCGCAGCATCAACAGAGGAGAGTGGCTCGGGGCTCTGTCCTAGGTCTCTTTCTGGGGCTGAGAGGCCCTGTCTGGGTGAGATTGGGATCCCCTAATTAAGGATATTAAATCTTCTGCCAGAGTAAGCATTTGTGAACTAGAAGTGGGCCTGTGTGAGGGAGGTTTAACAGGCACTGACTTAGCAGATTTGGCTGCTTTAGCCCTGGCAAAGGCCTTGATAGACATGGCTGCAGGGGGTCTAGCAGCACCACGTGCTGGGGTAGAAACATCCAAAGGAATGGTGTCTGATAACTCACTAGAAACCACAGTTGTAGGCAAAATTTCTGAGGCCGATTCAGGTAAGGTAGCAGGAGCCTCAGTAGTAGCCATGGATTCGCTGAAGATTGACCAGTTTTCTCGGTTTCGGCGAAACCGAGACACTCGCTTGCTTAACCGTGGTTTCGCGAAACCGCGACCGCGAGTGTCGGTCTTTTCCTTGCGTTTTTAACAATTTGGGTAGTCGGAGGATCCGACGGCATAATGTAAGCAAAGTCTGAGCGAAAAACTGTTCAGCAAACTCCGACCGACGCCTTAGCGGTCGTCGGTTGAAGGAAGCGCAGGCCGAACAGGCTGCTACGTCGTGGTCTGGGCCTAAGCAAGGCAGACAATAAGAGTGGAAATCTTTATGAGGTATTTGTTTCCCACAAGTTAAACAGTTATTGACTTTTTCTGACATCGGCTGAGGCAAGAAAGAGTCCCCAACGGGGTACTTAGCTTTTTAGAAGTCTTCGAAGTAGTATTCAGTAGTAGTAATCTCTGGATCTGACCGACCGGCACTTGCAAACAGCTTCTGCTTCGGGCGCCACGCGGCAAGAAAGACTGAGGAAAATGGCGTTGGCTGATGCCTTTATACCCGAAGACCAGCAGAGATGACGTCGGGTGAAGTGCAACATCAGCCGAAGCCGGACCCAGACTTTGGAATCCGGCCGACCGAAGGGCTGCCTGACGACAGGACAACCCATTTGTTATGACTGCAGATGCATCCATGAAGGACATTTGGTAATGCTTTGAGCCAGCCTTGAATCTGAGGTATCTTCTGCATGATTGTCTGATTGGGACATGCAGGTATGCCTCTTTTAGGTCTAAAGTCACGGGCCAAGCCTTGCTGCCCAGCATGGGCAGAAGCTGCTGTAAGGTCAACATCTTGAATTTTGGTATATCCAGGAAAGTGTTTAGAATAGATAGGTCCAGTATTGGTCTCCATGCTTTGTCCTTTCTAGGTACCAAGAACAGTCTTGAGTAAAATCCTTGTCCCTGCTCTTGCTGCGGCACTTGCTGAATAGCCCGCTGCGACTTGTTTTTGAGCCTCTGCCCACTGATGTTTTGGCAGGTCTGGCCAACCGTTTGCCCTTGGCAGGGTATGGAAGTGAAACTTGCAGCCTTGTGACACTATGTCTAGAACCCATTTGTCCTGGGTTATAATGTGCCAATTTTGAGAAAAAAATGCTAGTTTTCCCCCTAAGGGTGCTGCCAGAAGATAAGTGCTTGGTGCAGGCAGGGGGAAATCATTAGGACTGTTTCCTGTATGGTTGTGATTTGTTGAATCCACCTTTGGAGGTAGAAGCACTCCACTGCTTAGACCTGTAGGAACCTTGCGGCTGTGATCTACCTCTAGGGCGTCTGGATCTGTCCCTTTGAGGTCTGTCTGAGACTGGAAAGGACCAATTCTTTGCAGGCCAGTGTCTGCTACATCTAGGTGGCTGTACCTGTAAGAAATCATTGACCGTTTGCATAAATTTAGCTTTGTCCTCCATTTTCTTTAACACCTCTTCTGCCTTAACACCAAACAAAGTATCATGTTGTAAAGCAGCATTCTATAATTTTGCTTAACATGGTCAGGCAGACTTTGCTCCTTTAACCAAGCATGCCTCCTAATGACAGAACCCGTAACAGCGGCCCTGCAGGAGGTTTCCAGAGAATCAAACCCACATTGCAAAGTATGCTTTCCAACTTGTTCAGCTGCATGCAATAAATCCTGCATTTCTTTGTTTTCTGCACATTCAGAATTTGCCATCATTTTCTGATTAAGCAGTGTCATGATATATTGTGGATATTTGAACATATGAAACTGGCAATTTAAGGCCCTTATGGCCAAAGTAGCAGATGTGTAAATCTTTTTTCCCCATCTATCCAGTGCCCTAAAATCCCTGTCAGAGGGGGTAGGGTTTTTTGCAGTAGAAGCCTTGACTCCTTTCGGACCTTGAGAAATAAATAGTTTCTGGGTCTGCAGAAGGGTTTTTGAAAAGGAATTTATGAGAGTCAGGGACCCTGTAGTACCTGTCCGGCTTAACAGGAGCTGGAGGTAAAGAGTCAGGGGTCAGACTAGACTCGGCCATCCACAATGTCTAACAGGTGGAATAGCTAGAGGCCTGTGTTGAGGTAGTAAAAGGAAGTCTCTGAGCCTTTTCTTAGACTGTGAAAAATCTTGGCTCTCCCAGTGGAAGTGCTCCCTTCATGGTATGTAAGGTTTCCCCAAAAGAGTAGTTCTCAGGAGGAGAAGCTGAAGGAATTGATTCTTCAGCATCAGAATCCTCATAGGGGGGAAGAGAATATTCCTGATCAGAAGAAATGGAAACCTGATCTGAAGAATCATAGTCTGTCTCTTGCCTAGGCCTCTTATCAGGAGGGGGATGGGAACCCCTGATCAAGGTAATTAAGTTTTTGGCCATTTTCAGCATCTGTTTTTTGGGCATGGAGGCCTGTCCTTGTGGCTGGTGAACTTGCTTCTTTGTCTTTAAAGGTGTTTTAGTCTTTCGGTTTAACATACAAATTGTTTAGGTCTGAATACACCCTCAGAAGCCGATGCCTGCTCAGCGGCTCCGGACCCATCTGAGGGAATAATCTCCGAAGCTCCAATACCTCGAGTTTCCTGCAGCCTGGCCGACTCCACGTGGGAGGCGGTAGCGGCCTGCGACTCTAAAGTAGCAGGCGTCAGGGGCTGCGAAAATGCCTCACTGAGAACCGGCGACTTGCTTAGGAGAATCTTCGTGGTCGGTTTTGAACCTCGGTTGCCTGTCTTTTTCTTTGCGTTTTTTGTGAACTCCAGTAGTCGGATGGCTATCCGACAACATTGTATAATTAAATCTTCGCCCAAAATAGCTTAATGCAAAATCGTACTGATGCTTAATAGTGCGTTGGTTAAATCTAGCACAAAACCGACAACTAGCAACGTCGTGGTCAGGGCCTAGGCAAGGAATACAGTAAGAATGAAAGTCCTTATGAGGTATTTGCTTCCCACAAGAAATACAACTATTAACTTTTTCTGACATCGGTCTGGAGCAAGAAAAAAAAAAAAGTTTCCCCAACAGGGTACTTAGCTTTTAATGAAGACTTCGGATCTGGAACTCAAACACGAACATCTCAGGAGTCGGCCGACCGGCACTTACGAACTGCTTCGGGCACCGTGCGGCAAGAAAGACTAAATAAAATTGCATCAGCTGCATCTTTTATACCCCTGACGACCTGACGTCAGGAAAGCGGCGAAAGCAACAGACGCAGGACCCAAGACTTTGGAATTCAGGCCGACTGAGGGCAACCTGCCAGCAGGATAACACAAATGTAATGACTGCAACAGTGAAACACGAAGAACATCATGTCTGCTCAAATGATCCGCCAAGGAGTTAGCCTCCCTGGAAGATAGTGGGCTATTGGATGCAAGTCCATGGATGCTGCTATGGACCATAGTCTCATGCTTTGTCTGCACAAGGGGTAAGAGTGAGTCCCTCCTTGCTTATTGATGTACCACATGACTGTGGTATTGTCTGTTCTGATCAGAGTCCCAGGGTACAGTAGTTCCTTGAAAGCCAGCAAGGCCTGCTGCACTGCCATCCATTCTTTTAAGTTTATGTGCAGATGAATCTTCTGGGTGTTCCAAGTCCCCTGTATGCCCCTGCCCTCCAGATGAGCCCCCCCATGCAACATCTGAGGCATCTGTGGTGAGAGTCTGGCTGGTAGGCAGTGGGCAGAAAGGCAGACTCTTGTTCTGAGAACAGGCCGTTGGCCACCACCAGAAGAACTCCATTTGTAGACAGGGAATCAGGGGAAGAATCAAGTCTAAGTCGTGTGTGTGTTGACACCAAAGATTCTTGAGGTACCATTGAAGTTCTCATATACAGCCTTGCATATGGGATCATCAAAATACATGAAGCCATGAACCCCAGTGCTTGCAGGAATTACCTTTCAGAGAGCTGGGTCATGCCTGCCAAGTTCATGTGGAAATATCATCTTGCTTCTGTTGAGGGAGGAATACCATCTGGGTGGCTGTATTCAGACTCGCTCGCAGGAAAACTATCTCCCTTGAAGGAACCAACTTTGACTTTTTTTCGTTGAGAGTGTAACCCAAAGAGGTGAGAATGTTCTTTACGAAATCCAAATCCTTTTCAAATTGTTCTGGGGAGTTTGTTTGAATGAGACAGTCGTCCAAGTAAGGATAAATCTGAATGTTTCTCTGCCTGCAAAAAGCAATGGCTGGAGCTAGACACTTCACAAAAACTCTGGGAGCAGTAGATAAGCCAAAGGGCAATGCAGAGAATTGAAAGTATTGCTCCCCAGCCCTGAAGCGAAGGAACTGCCTGCAACTTTCCCTTATTGGGATGTGCAGATAAGCCTCCTTGAGATCCAAAGTTACCAGCCATGAATCCTTGCCCAGCATTGGTAGTAACTGTTGAAAGGTGAGCATCTTGAATTTGGGAATCACCAGAAAAGTGTTTAGAATGGACAGATCCAGAATAGGGCACCAGGTGCCCACTTTCTTGGGTACCAGAAAAAGCCTTGAATAAAAACCTTAGCCTGCCTGATTTGTAGGAACTGGATCTATGCCCCCCCCCCCAGTCAGTAGAGAAGAAATTTTAGTTTCTACCTCTGTCTTGAGAGTTTTGGGTATGCGTGAGTATCCTTGTAAAACAGGGAAGGTGTGAAAGTAAAACTTGTAACCTTGGTTTACTATATTGAGCACCCATTTGTCATCTGTGATGGTAGACCATACCTCTACGAACCTGGCTAATCCCCCCCCCCCCCGAAGGAAACCCAGGTTCCACAGAGGTAGGCACATGAAGGCCGGAGGCACTGAGAGTGCTTACTTTGGGAAGCTGGCTTAGAACTTCCCGATTTAGCAGAAGAAGAATGCCATTGTTTAGGCCTTTGAGGGGCAGAAGCCTGCCCACTGGGAGATCTGAAACCCCTAGGCCTAGAGCGACCCTGTTTGTCAAGATCAGGGAAAGACCAATTCTTGGAAGGATAATGCCTACTAAACAGAGGAGGCTGAACCTGAAAGAAATCTTTTACAGCTTGCACAGATTTTGCCTTATCCTCCAAACTTTTGCAGTACCTCCTCAGCCTTATTACCAAAAAGATTGTCCTTGTGCAAAGGAACATCCAGCAATTTAGACTTAATTGGTTCAGAAAGAGGATGCTCCCTGAGCCAAGCATGCCTTCTAACTATGGAACCAGTGGCTGCTGCTCTGCAGGAAGCCTCCAAAGTGTCAAAACCACAATGAAGTGAATGCTTATTAACTAAAGTGGCCGAATTCAGTAAGTCTTGTAAATATTTGTTTTCCATCATGGAAGGAATATCTCCAAGTTTAGCCTTAATAGCCTCCAACATATGCTGCTGATACTTAAGCATGTGAAAAAGACAATTCACAGATCTAATGGCAAGAATTGCAGAAGTAAAGACATTTTTACCCCACCCGTCCAAGACCCTAGATTCCTTATCAGAAGGCACAGGGTTTCTAGCAATAGCAGCCTTAACACCCTTGGGGTCTTGAGAAATAATTTCTGTACGGTTTCTAAAAAGGAATTAATGAGATTCAGGAACCCTGTAATATCTATCTGGTTTTCTGGGGGCAGGAGGAACAGAATTAGGAGTTAAAGAATTTTCAATGAAAACATCATCCACAGCTTCCAAAACTGGAGGTATAGGCCAGAGGCTTATGCTGTGGCAAATCTAAAAATTCCCCGATTCTTTTCTGAGACTGTGGAAAACCCTGACATTCCCATTTAAAATGCTCCCCAAGAGTATTCAAAGTATCCCCAAAGGAAAAAAATCTTCTGGAGGGAGGCATAAGGGATAGAGTCCTCAGCATCAGAATCCTCAAAGCCAGAAAAAAGTTGAGGATTTCCTTCTTCACCAGCAGACATACTGGAAATATCAGAATCTGAGACCGACAAAACATCAGGAGATAATTTCCTAGCCCTCTTTGGGGGGGGGGGGGATGAGAGCCCCTAATCAGGGAAAGATGATCACGAGCCATCTTTATCAACTGGGACTGAGGTACAGGAGGGGAGGCAGACACCTGCTTGTGAGTAGGTTTGCGGCTGGTAGGTTTACTAGCAATCTGGAGGGACTCGGGAGGCCTAGCAACTGCAGAAGTCTGAGCCAAGGTAGTCGGTCTGGTTCTGGTCTCATGCCGAAAAGAAGAGGCATCAGAAGCCGGTGCCTGCAAAGCAGCTCCGGACCCAACTGAAGCGGCGACAGGCAGAGGATCTGAAGACAAAATAGCAGCCTGCAGCATGGAGGACTCCGTAAAGGTCTTGGCAGAGGCTTGCGGCTGAAAATCTGTGGACTGCAGGGGCTGCGAAAGCACCTCACCGACTACTGCTGTGCTGACTACCAATTTCACCGGTGCGTCGTCAGTAGATTTAACCCTAGGCCTGTTGCGGTCCTTGTCTTTGCGTTTCCTAGGAAGATCCAAAGTCAGGAGACCAGAAGATGCCATACAGACGAACTTAGGCCAGACTCCGAAATGCTTATACAAAATCTTAGCTCTACGGCGTATGGTACGCGGGTTAAAGGAAGCACGGAGATCGCAGTTAGGGACGTCATGCTCAAGGCCCAAACAAGTTATACAATAGGAATGGAAATCACGGTGCGGAATCTGTTTTCCACAGGCAAGACAATCATTAACTATATGACATTCGTTAAAGCAAGAAAAGAGGATCCCCAAAAGGGTACTTATCTGAAGGCGTCTTCAACTTGATAGTTGGAAAGCGAAACGAAGGTAAACGGCTGACCGGCACTATTGCGAATTGCATCTGCTTCAGGCTCTGCGGCAAGAAAGACTGAGGAAATGGCGTCAGCTGCCTCCCTTTATACTCGTAGTACTGACATCAGTTTTACAATTGGCGGCATCTGACGTCCTATACCAAGGACTCTGGTATTCAGGCCGACTAAGGGCTACAGAGAGCCGGATAACCTATATGCGAGGACTGCAACAGTGAAACATGAAGAACATCAGCTATCTCCTCTATACTTAATTGATGTCAACACTTGTATGATGAGAATAAAAAGGGAAAAGTATTTCATTTGTTTCTGCCTACTAAAAATGTGTATGAGACACTCCAAGTTACTGTTTTCAAAAAGACTTGAAAAAAGGAAACAAAACACTGGCAGATCTATAGCTGGCAAGAAAAGCATATATGCTAAAAATTTTGTATTGCACTTACACAATGTCTAAGTATTAGAACCAAATAAAAATGTAAGGAATGCAATTAAGTAACGCTTAGCAAGAATTGGAAATAATAAGCTGGAAAGTATAATAGTGACAGGCTGAACACTCTGCTCGTTTCTGTCCTGTTTTACTTAATACCATAATGCTGTAATCTACTGTCAAAATTTCCTTGCCTATTTTGTGGCTTTTAACCCAGTTCTTAATTTAGCAGTTTTGTTACATATTTCCCTTGCATTTAAGTGGCATATCTTTAAACCTGAACTCACTTATCATTGGAGTTCACTGGGTTATAAAGACTTTACTTTAATGTGCGAGTCGTGGGGTCCATAAGTTTTTGTTGGAGTAGTACTAGTTGTTGGGATATATAAAGTAGTGTAGGACTTTCTTTCTGGTATTATTTTTGCATGTTAGTTAATATTTTGGTGAGTGATATTTGTAGTTAATGTTGCTGAATAGCTAGGGAGTAATTGTTATGTAGCAGCATGGGGTTTTATTATGGAAGGTAGTCTGCATTTTTTTTAAGCTGGTATGAAGTGAGACACGGTGGTATGGATTGTCTTTCTTATGCACAGTTGTGGTAACATGTTTGAGTGTTAACACAAAGCATGTTTTATTTATTATTGCTGGATGATGTGCATGTATGGGAAGTAGTCAATTACTATAGTGTAAAGGTACAACCACTTGGGTGGATGGGGATGGAAATTGGAGGAGATTGGAACAAGCCAGATGTCAGACACTGCGGTAACCAATCAGTGTGTGAGATTATGCAGGTTTTTGTATATTGTGCTGCTATGTAGTAGAACAGGTACTCTTATCAGCACTACTAAAATGTGACAGGAATGTTATTTCTAAGGAGTTACAATGGTCCCATAAATGAGATGGTGCACAGGCATCCAAACAGCATGAGACATCAGCATCAGGCCACAGTGACTCTCACTATTGTGTTTGAAACTAAAACTGAAGGAGACGGTAGTTCACACTTGTGAACCTCTAATGTTAAGGAGGCAAAAGCATGGATTTTGACATCATGTAGCTGCCTCACTACAGTGATAGTCTAGAACCAGGTAGAAATAACTTTATTTATTTATTTTTTTGAAACACCTTTGAGTTATCACTTGTGACACAGGTAAATTTACATTCATACAAAAGTAATCAAACTATATTACCATAACAAACATTATGACAGCGAACTTTCAGGCAGTAGTTACCTGCTCTGGACTACATAAGTCTTTCTTTAGCATACTGTTAAATTTTCATTGCTTGGGCATCACCCGTTTCACTTCAGTAGCAATCTTTATATCAAAGTTAGGGGACAATCCAACATCATTCTGTTTGTCCCTCGGGTTAGACTTGGAAATGGCCTGTCTGTGTGATCCATTGTCTAAGTACAGATACAGACATAGGTTACGTAATCAGAAACATTTCTGTAAGAAATGTGTATATGATTCTGTTGAGGTTCTTTATCTTTTCTGAATGCCAGATTTCTGCAGTGCTAGCATGGCATTTTCTAGATTAGCAGCCTAGTCAAGCCTTCTGTCATGTTTACAACCCTATTGATGTACTGGGTTTTTATATATAAACAGTGCTAATTGGAAGTTTGGGACCTGAGGGCACCTTCAGTATATTTGTCACTTTATTGGTCAAGTCTTCACTGCTAGCATGACTTGTTTACCTGGTTTCTCTTTTTTCATTTAATATTTCTTTGAAGGACGTTTAATTGGTGTGCAACATCTTAAGACTGCTTGTTTTTTTTTAAATCATGCCAAGATTGTTTAGTCTGCCCACCCCTAACATTGGTCTTTTCAAATAATCATTCCCCATCTCAAAGCCAGGACACCTTGCATTCACAATGCAGCCTCCTTTCTGACTAATGTTGCACAGCAAACCACTTGATCTAGAAATACAATTTGGACAGTAAAAGTTGATGAAACAGTGCATTATTTGCTTTCCATTACTGATCTGCCCTTTCACAGAACAAACGTAACATTTGCAGCAGCATCTGTGACTCGCGCAGCTTTAGTAAGCAGTAGAATCCAAATAATGGTGTCAGCTTTTCCTTCACAATAATGTTGTAATAGCTTAAGCCTGGATGACCTGGAGAAGTTTTGTCCATGTCCTTTCACCTGTGCTTTATAGCAGTTAAATCTGATGGTGTTTTATAGTCCTAAAAGGTTGTGCTAACTTGCATGTTTATCATTGGAAAATGTAGAAAATGAGTGGATTAAGAGCCCATTTCCAGCAATATTTTTGGTATGTATATTGCGATAGGTGAAAATGCAGTGACTTAAGGTGGGCAAGGAAATTGATTCAGTACTTTGTATAGTTTTCTGATAGACTTGCTGGGCTGTTTTACTGATCAGTGAATCCAAAAGCTTCCAGAGAAATTAGATTGGTAAGCATGTTCTAACTTCCAGTAGCTGATGGGAATGCAGCAGTTGTACCAGCAGCTATCAAATGATGGGTGAAAAGTACCTCTTAACATTACTGCTACATTCGAACATGAATACTTTTATGATGAACTGTTCTGTAGAATTCAAAGTATTTTTTGGGTGTGTGAGGGGTGCATTATACTCTGCAAGCCAAATAGGAAATGGTGGTCTCTCGTGTCTATGTTTTTTTAATCATAAAACTTGCATTATTTCACCCTTTAAGATGATGGGAGACAGCACTGTCAATCCATACCATTAGCAGTCTTCAAGTCTTGCTGCACATTGTAATTTCTTGAATATTTCAGTTATGCATTTATATACCATTTGTACTTGCATGTTAAAGTCCATTAAGGAAAGTGAGTTATATTCTTTGCCAAATGTATCAGTAACAATTTGAAAAAGTCTGGACCCACTACAGTGAGTCCCTAAAACACAGACTGAATGGCCGAAACAGTGGACTTGCATACTAAGACTGAGATGTCTTTTTCTCCGTGGCATGGTGATCTGAGTTAGTACACAAGTCCAGATTGTGGGGGAGGAGTGCAAGGGAGCTTACCAGCAAAAAAAAGTTTAGAGCAATGTTCAAGATTTGTATTTCTGAAATTCTAAGCATTGTTAAATCACTTAACATTGTCAGTATGGTTAGTTTTCATTTATATAAATGTATGATTGCCTTATTTTCTGTTGTAAACATTATACATCACATATGATCTTCTATCCGTCATTGTCAGTCAGACATCACGTAGCTCATTCACTTCCTGACTTCCCTTAAACCTCATTCCTCCTCCAAAATATTATATTGAAAGTATTCCAACTACTCCCATTTTTTTTTGTATTTAATTTTCTCCTACCCTTTTTTAAAAACTCCCTTCCAGCTGTTCTTTACTATATACCTATATTCACTAATACTAGTAAGGGTCGTTTAGACTTTGCTTTCCCATTTCTAGTAACTGGCATTGCTTTTTGATGGCTACCAGAATTAAACTCCAGAAGGCCTTACTATGTCTAGGCAATTCCAATTCTGTATCACAGCTCAAAAATGTAATTTCCTTAGTTCAATTTGCTTTTGCTCACCCAATATTTCTGACTGTAGCCTGCAGGAAATTTGCAAAGTCTGCCAACTCATCACACTCCCGTAAAATATTTTCCCATTCACTGCTTTCTTTCTCATGGCGCTGCGGTAGCATTGTCGCCTCACAGTAAGACGCTGTCCTGTTCGATTCTCAGCTAAAGCGTCTTCTGTGTAGAGACATGAGTGAATGGGCGTACCTTGTTGAAGGTTGTGCGTCAGAGCTGGCAACTCGGCACGTAAAAATCTACTGCCAATTATTAGCGGACCAGAGTTCCACTGTGGCGACCCCTAACCGGGAAAAACCGAAAGACAACAACAACTGCATTCTTTCCCATCACACCTCCAACAAGCTTCTGAACACTTTAAAATCTTACTTCTGACACAGAGTGAACTTTATTTGGAGTTAATCGGAATCTCTAATTGATGGCAGGTGTGCACCCAAGAAGACTGAACGCTGTAATTAAATCAAAAGGTGCTTCAACAAAGTATTAGTTTAAGGGTGTGCACACTTGTGCAACCAGTTTATTGGACTATGTTTTGGTATTTTTTTATATTTTGTCCCAACAGGTTTTTTTCAATTGACTAGGTCACATTAAAGGTGGGAAATGTTTTGAAATGATTTATTGCGGTCTCTTTTTTTTTTATATATCACAAAAACCTAGCACTGTACCAGGGGGTGTGTTCACTTTTTATACCCACGGTGTGTATGTATGTATATATGACAAGACTTGCCAGAGAAAAGTACAGTTATGCACACTTATCATAAATGTAGATGTTGAGTGTATTCACTGTAGCAGTCATTACATTTGGGTATCTGCTGGCAGGTTGCCCTCAGTCGGCCTGATTAACAAAGTCTTGGGCCCTGCGTCAGTTGCTGTCCCTTCTTCCATGACGTCAGGTCGTCAGGGGTATAAAACATGCAGCCAACGCCATTACATCAGTTTTTCTTGCCCCAGATGTCAGGTTCATAGGTAGGTACTAGGCTATCGGCCCAAGGGCCTACGTAAGCCTAGCCAGCAAGGTTCCATAGCTTACACCACCCAAGAAAGTTATTTTCCTGTGCCACTGCCCAGCAGAGAGAGAGAGAAGTGATCCCTGGGGTGTATTTCCTATTTCCAATCCACTCAAGAATTTTCTTGAGTGCTAATGAAGAACTTTGCTTGACATAGATGGGTAGCTTGTTCCAGAGTATAGGAAGTCTCTGGGACAGGAATCTATCCCTCCAGCATGTCCTGTTTATTGTAGTGACAAGGTGTAGGTCCCTAGAGCGTGTAGCTCGGAGGGATTGGGATTTCTTTAGGTGTAGCATGTCCAACAGCTTTATATGTTAGGCAGAGATCACCTCGGCGTAGGCGATATGTATACAATTTAAAACACAAAAAATATACCTCCAAACAAAAGCAAATACACCAAAAAAGGCTTTTAAGCATATTAAAAGAAAGGAGAGGTATAGTAAGAGAAAAACTGGGGGCTGGAGGGTGGGTAACCAGGACTGCAACAGTGAATACACTTGAACATCTACATTCATGGTAAGTGTACACAACTGTACTATGTTCTTCATGTTTCACTGTTGCAGTCATTACATTTGGGTAGAATCCCAAAGCTATGGTTGGGAGGATGGATTTATACAGCATTAGGAGCAGCTATAAGGCCCTGCAGTACAGCAGTGGCAAAGCCAGCTCTGGATTTAGAGAAGAGAGGTAAATGGTAATATTTGGTGAACGTATGAAGTGAGCTCCAGGTAGCAGCTTGTAGAATGTCTCTGGTAGGAATCCCTCTGAGAAAGGCTGCAGAAGTAGATGCAGCCCTGGTGGAATGAGATCTGATCCCCTTGGGGATAGGTTTACCATGGTGCATATAGCAGAAACAAATACAATGGCTTTATCCATTTGGAAATAGTCTGCTCTGAA
The DNA here is from genome assembly GCF_019279795.1 of Protopterus annectens. Lineage (NCBI taxonomy): Eukaryota > Metazoa > Chordata > Ceratodontiformes > Protopteridae > Protopterus > Protopterus annectens. The sequence continues at coordinate 72,298,341 of NC_056733.1, read as the reverse complement.
ATGGCCTTTCTCTCTGCCCCTGCAGCAAATGCCACCAATAGTTCAGATTTTCTTAGAGCTTTTGTCCTGTTTAAGTAGAATCTAAGTTGTCTGTGTACATCCAATGAATGCAGAAATCGCTAAGCCTTGTTCTGCGGATTGGGAAAAAAAGTTGGCAGATGAATGGTCTGATTAAGAGCCACACTGGATACCACCTTAGGCATAAAAGATGGATTGGTCCTGAGACACCCTGTCCGGATAAAAAAAAATAATGAAAGGCTCCACTGCCATAAGAGCCTGCAGTTCTGAAATCCTTCTAGCTGAGGTGACTGCTAAAAGTAAAGCTGTTTTCCAGAAGAGAGGTTTTAGGTCTGTGGTAGCAGCTGGCTCAAAAGGAGGCAGAGTGAGATTTTCCAAAACAAAATTGAGGTCCCATGCAGGAGTTGGCACTCTCCTGGGAGGTCGTAAGTTTTTGGCCCCTCTCAGATACTGCTATAGCAGAGGATGAGAGAAGAGGGGAGGCTCTGTGTTGTAATGAGCTGAAATGGCAGAGGCATGGATTTGTATGGAAGAAAAAGATAGGCCCTTGTGAAGCATCTCAGTTAAGTATTGCAGAATCTGAGGAATCTTGGGCATTGGTGTGCTTATTTCTTGTGATTGGTTCCAGGTACAGAATCTTTTCCATTTGTCAGCATAAGATTCTCTAGTACTAGGCCTTCTAGCCTCCAAAATGACGTCCATCACAGGTTTGCTGAGGGATGCCAAGGGTGAAATTAGTTGATTAGCCACACTGCAAGATTCAAAGTTTGGAGCGGAGTGTGCAGAATGTGGTAGTTCTGCTGAGACAGTAGGTAAGGTGTCTGAGGCAGGTGCCACGGAGGAAGGTGTGACATTGCACAGGAGTGGGTACCAGTGTTGGCGAGGCCAGTCTGGAGCAATCACGATCATTTTTGGTTTGTCCTGTCTGACGTCTAGTAAAACTTTGGAGAGCAGAGGGGGAAAGCATAGACTGATGGGCTTTTCCAGCTGAATGACAGAGCATCCCCTTTCCAAGCTTTTTTGTGATGAATTCTTGTGCAGAATTTGTCCAACTGACGGTTCTGTTTGCCTCACCCCAGAACTATGTCTGGGCGCCCCCATTTGCGTGCCAACATGTTAAAAACTTGTGGTTCCAGTTTCCATTCGTGTGGGTCCATAAGATTCCTGCTTAGTTCATCTGCCAGAGTATTTAGCTTTCCTGGCAGGAATTGAGCTTGTAGTTGTATTTGGTAGGTCAAGGCCGTGTTCCACAATGCCATGGCTAGTCTGCAAAGGGGGTAGGAATGTGTACCCCCCCTTGCTTGTTTATGTACCACATAACTGTGGTGTTATCTGTCTTTATCATTAGTTGTCCTGGATGAAGGTAGTCCTTGAAGGCTGTCAGTGCATTCTGTACAGCTAGCATCTCTTTCTGATTGATATGTAGGTGCATGTGATTTGGGCTCCATTTGCCCTGAATGCACTTTCCTGCCAGATGAGCCCTCCAAGCATATAGTCTGGAGAGTCTGTAGTTAGGGTTTGGGCGGCAGGGGGTGGAGTGAATGGCAGTCCCTTGTTTTGGTGGCAGGAACTCTAGTTGCAGGCAAGGTATAATAAGAATCCTTGTTTCCAGGCTGTGACAATGTTGACTCCATAAACTTTTTAAGTACCACTGAAGTTTCCTCATATGCAGTCTTGCATATGGAATTAGAAGAATGCAGGAGGCCATGAACCCCAAGGCTTGCAGAATTTGTCTTGCAGATAGCAGGGTTTTTGTGGCACCTGTTTGAAGTCAGTCACCGAATGAATTTGCTTTTCTGGCATAAGGTAAGTCATCTGGGCAGATGTATTCAAGCTTGCACCCAGGAATGTAATTTTTTGAGAGAGTACCAGTTGTGATTTTTTTTCGTTTATGGTGTACCCTAGATAAGTTAGAACCATTTTGACAAATGCCAGATGCTTTAGAAGAATGTCCTTGTTTTCTGCCTGAATTAGACAATCGTCCAGGTATGGATATATTTGAATATTTCTTTGCCTGCAAAATGCAATTACTGGAGCCAGGCACTTTGTGAAGACCCTGGGCATAGTAGATAAGCCAAAGGGCAGTGCAGAGAACCGGTAATGCAAGTAGCCTGCTTTGAAGTGGAGGTATCTTCTGCAAGATTCCCTGATAGGGATATGCAGGTAAGCCTCAAGTCTAGAATTATCAACCAGGCATCTTTGCCTAGCAAAGGTAGAAACTCTTGAAGACTCAGCATTTTGAAGTTTGGAATGTCCAGAAATGTGTTTAGAGTGGAAAAGTCCAGAATTGGACGCCAAAATTTGTCTTTTCTGGGTACCGGGAAGAGTCTTGAATAAAAACCTTGTCCCTTTTCCTCTTCTGGTACTGGTTGAATAGCCTCCATGTTCATGAGGGACAGAACTTGTTTCTGGGCTTCTGCCCACTGATTTGGGGGCAGATCTGGCCATCCGTTTGGGATTGGCAATGTGTGGAAATGAAATCTGTATCCCTGGGATACTATATTTAAAACCCATTTGTCCTGGGTAATAAGTTGCCAGTTTCATGTATGAAGTGCCAGTCCCCCCCCCCCCCAAAGGGGCGGCTAAAAGGTAAGTGCTTGGCGATTGTACAGGGAAGTCATTGAGACTGTTTACTGTAGGGAGGTGCCTTGTTGTTTCCAGATTTGGAGGTGGAGGCACCCCATTGTTTTGTTCAAAATGTTTCTTGTGAATGAAACCTGGAGCCTTGGAATGTCTGAATTTGACTTGAGCGGCTCTCAAAGGGACTGGAAGAGACCAGTTCTTAGTAGGCCAGTGCGTACTAAATCTTGGAGGTTGCACTTGTAAGAAATCTTTCACAGTTTGCATAGATTTAGCTTCATCTTCCATCTTTTTTAACACTTCTTCAGCCTTATTACCAAAGAGATGGTCCTGTTTTAAAGGAGCATCCAACAATTTTGCTTTAACATGGTCAGGCAGAGATTGCTCTTTGAGCCAAGCATGCCTTCTTAGCACAGATCTGGTTACAGCAGCCCTGCAAGAGGCCTCCAAGGAATAAAAACCACATTGCAAGGTATGTTTTCCAACCTGTTCAGCCGAATGTAATAAATCCTGTAAATCTTTATTTTCCACACAGTCAGAGATTAACATAATTTTCTGTTTAAGTAGTCCCATGATATGCTGTTGATATTTAAGCATATGAAATTGACAGTTAAAAGCCCTGATTGCCAAGGTTGCAGAAGTGTAAACCTTCTTACCCCATCTATCTAGCGCCCTGGAATCTCTATCAGAAGGGGTAGGATTTTTAGCAGTGGAGGCCTTAATGCCATTGGGACCCTGAAAAATGGTTTCAGGATCAGCAGTAGGATTTTTGAAAAGTAATTTGTGGGAGTCAGGAACCCTGTAGTATCCTTCTGGCTTACTAGGAGCCGGAGGCAGAGAATCAGGAGTTATACTAGATTCTGTAAAAACATCATCAACAATGTCTAGAACAGGAGGGATAGCCAAAGGCCTATGCTGAGGAAGAAGAAGAAAATCCCCAAGTCTCTTTTTAGATTCAGAGAAAACCCGACTTTCCCAGTGGAAATGTTCCCTTAAGGTATGTAAAGTTTCCCCAAAAGGGAAATCCTCAGGGGGAGAAGCAGAAGGAATGAAATCTTCTGCGTCAGAGTCCTCATAAGTAGGTATAGATAAACCCTGTTCAGTAGAAGAATTAGAAGAAATAGAATCCTGATCTGAAGATACATAATCAGTGTCTTGCCTAGGCCTCTTAGCAGGAGGGGGTTGGCTACCCCTGATCAAGGTAATTAAATCTTCAGCTATTTTGATAATTTGTTTTTTAGGCATAGGGGCCTGCACACGTGGCCCAAGCGTGATTTTTTAGACATAGAAGTAGATTTTGGCCTTAGTTTTGAAGATGGCATCTGTTTAATATACAAATCTTTAAGCGTGAAAACACCCTCAGAAGCCGGTGCCTTCACAGCTGCTCTGGACCCACCTAAGGTAGAGACATCCGCGGGTTCAATACTTAAAGCATCTCGCGGCATACCGGACTCCGAATGGGTCTCAGTAGAGGCCTGCAAATCAAAAGTAGGGGCTGCGAAAATGCCTCACTGAGTACTGGCGAACTAGCGACTGACTTAGGAGAAGCGTCGTCAGTTTTGGACCTCGATGGCCTGTTGCTGTCTTTCTTTGCGTTTTTTAGGTATTCCGGTAGTCGGATTGCTAACCGACGTCATTTCTGGATAGTTAAATCGTGAGCCAAAATAGTTAGAAGCAAAAATGTATCTACTTTTAATAGTGCATTGATTAAGTCTAGCACAAAACCGACAGCAAGGTACGTTATGATCAGACCTAGGCAAGGAATACAGTACAAAAGAAAATCTTTATGAGGTATTTGCTTCCCATAAGTAATACAATTATTAACTTTTACTGACATCGGTAAGGAGCAAGAAAGTTTTCCCAACGGGGTACTTAGCTTTTAGTTGAAGACTTCGGTTCTGAAACCCAAAAACGAAAATTTCAGGAGTCGGCCGACCAGCACTTGCGAACTGCTTCTGCTTCAGGCACTGCGCGGCAAGAAAGACTGATGTGATGGCGTCGGCTGCATGTTTTATACCCCTGACGACCGGACGTCATGGAAGAAGGGACAGCAACCGACGCATGACCCAAGACTTTGTTAATCAGACCGACTGAGGGCAACCTGCCAACAGATTACCCAAATATAATGACTGCAACAGTCAAACACTAAGAACATCTGCTCCCTGTCGCCCTGGTTTTGCGGACCCCTTCTGTCGCCAAAGCGGCATCTTCCGTTATTGCCCCCTCCTCTGCCCCTGAAGGAGGGTTCACTACGTGTGTTCTGGAAAGCTCCTTGGGACTTTCGGAGCCACATTTTTCCACCTTTCTGCCCTTTGGGGTATGGTCTAGTAGAGGTGGAAAAACGGACTCTTACGGCAGGATAAGAGTCTTTCCTTCCTGCTCACACCTAGTGAGAGTCTCCTCGACTTTGGGCCCAAACAAAGTAGAGCCCATCAAATGGGGTGTTGACAAAGGAAGACTTGAAGGCTTCTGAAAAGGAGCATAAGCGCATCCAGGACAGTCTCCACAGAGCTATCTCTGAACCTTCTGCTCGACTTGACCCATCGGCTGCATAGGAAATGAGCCGCATGGACGAGTTGACAATGGACTTAAGGGTAGAAAGCCGAGCCTTCACCTTCTCAGAAATAGCTTCATCTACGTTACCCTTTAGAGCATTCTCCAAGTTCCTGGAGGAGATCCCGTTGAAGAGGGGTAAAATGGGTTAAGTAGTTAAGCGATCTCATGGCAAACGTCGCAGAACTAAAATGCATTACCCATATCTGTCCATAGTCCTAGAATCTCTATTAGGAGGCTGGACAGTAGAAGAGGTCTCTGACATCTCTTTCTTGGTGGCCGCCACTACCATGGCATCAGCAGGGACTCCTTTAGTGAGGTACAATTTGTCTTGAGGGGAAGTGATGAACTTATTGGGCCTCCGAGGGACTGGTTCCATGGAATCAGGGGACTCCCAAGCCCTTCAAGCAACCAGATCCATCAGTTCAAAGGGCGGAGTAACCCAGGAGGTGGAAGGTTGAGACCGAAAGGCCTTCAGGAGCACCGACTCATCTTCAGTAGGGGTAACGGACTGCCAGTCACCCCTCTTGTTTCAGTATTTTCAGGATATCTGCAAAGGAGACATCCTCTGAGGGGGACCGTGGGGACCCTTCTGATTCCTCTAAGTCGGTGTCTGATGTCAAGGATTCCTGAGGGGAATCCAAATGCCTCCTCTTGCAGACTCTCTTTCTGAGGACCTCATCAGTGGGAGCATCTGGTGAAGTCTCAGTACAGCAGGGTTCACCTGAGGCTCTGGGTCTTGACACTTAGTAGGAAACTGCGATGTAGAGGCAGAATGTGGAATTTTAGGGGAGGAAGAGGAGAGACCTGAGGAAGTGAGTCTTGGCAGACATTACCCTCCTCATGGCATCGAAGGCACCGGAGTCTCGACCCACGGAACCAGCCTGTTCCGAGGAAGAAGGCGGCTTCCCCAGTGCCGACACCAAGGGCTCAGAACCAGAGGACGGAACTGAGCTCTTCTGCGCAGAGGCCCCGAGAGGAAGGGTCGGAACAGACGCGTCGGTTCGACTCTCCCTCCTGGAACCAACGAGAGACTGTCGGCTCTGAGACTCTTCGAACAGCACCGAAGAGATCAGGGTCGACGGAGCCGAAGTCACTGGGACAGGAGTCTGCTCCACGGGTTCCACAACCATCAGATCTTCCGCCTCTGGCTCTGAAGGCCTAGGTAAGCTCGGAAGAGTAGTCACAGGCAAAGGGATGGTAGTAGGAATCGAACCCAGTTGGGACGACACCGAAAGTAATTTGGCCAATGCCGGGTTCTCTAAAAGCCTCTGCACCACACTGTCCACATCGACATCTGAAAGGGTCCTAGAAGAATGGGTCAAAGGGACCGAAGAAGCCACAGATCTAAGTATTGGAGACTTCAACACCTCTGACACTGGCTCCAGCTGAGAGGGTTGGCTCTGAAATATTGGTTTGGTGCTCGGAACAGAGGGCCTGGGTTCCGAGGATGCCCTTGAAGACTTCGACCCTTTCGAATACTTGGAGGTCTGGTCAGTTTTATCCAAGGCTTCCTGAAATTCATGTTTTAACATTCCTCTTATCAATTAACTTTCTTCTTTCAAGTAATAATTTGCCACTAAAAGAGTGGCAGATAGAACAATCCACCTGTAAGTGCACAAGTCCTAGACAATATACACAAGACACATGATTGTCCGTAATAGACATTTTCTGCCCACAGTCACACCTCTTGAAACCTGATTTCTGTTTCTCTTTTTGGTCAGTCATAATATTAAGTACACAATTATCAGATCCCTGATAAGAAAAACAGTACTATAAGGAGCTCAAAACTGTTGAACTTTCTACCAGCACACAATTATCCAAATATTTATAGCAAAATATTTATAGCAAATGGCAAAGCACACTATCTTACGACTAAGTATAAAGGGATAGGGAAATCAAGTTGACAGAGCCCTGTTCAACTATAGCAGTGAAGCACAGAAGTGCCTAAACGAAAAAGAGGGCAAGGCCCAACAGCAACCGCTCCAAAAACACCAACACAGCTAAAAATCCACACAAGAGGGACACAGCCCTAAAAAAATAACAGGAACAGATTATCAATTAACTTTCTTCCTAACTACTGTTGTTGTCTTTCGGCTTTTCCCGGTTAGGGGTCGCCACAGCGGTACTCCGGTCTGCTAATGATTGGCAGTAGATTTTCATGAACGCAGAGGTGCCAACTCGACGTTCAACCCTCAACGAAGGCATGCCCATTTATGCATGTCTTTCGAATGCCCACCCAACCGCAGGGAGGACATGCAGACTCCACACAGAAGGCACTCCAGCCGAGAATCGAACGGGAGAACCTCTTGCTGTGAGGCAACAATGCTACCGCTGCACCACCGCGGTAATAAGAATATTAACGCCATGAAAAACTATTAGTACTATTTGTCGAAAAACAGAAAAAGAATTATACTGGCCCGAGCTCTGAAGAACTTGCGATCCATTGCAGCAGCAAAACTAGATTTGAGGTTAGTCAGAGAGCATCATGGGATAGGGACTGTGCCTCGAGCTACTCAGAGATCCTGAGCTTGGAAAGCGGCTGGCTCGAAGCCGATGGATCGACTCCGTACCCCACGTGTTAAAAAAACGTCGAGATTGAACAACTTCACATTATATTTAATTTTAGTTTCTTAAAATAATTTCTATCTAAGGAAAGATAAAGCCAAAGTTCTTAAGACATAACAGGAAGACAGAAGAATAAAGAGGACACTGAGTTAATAAATTAACTATATACTGCAATGGTTTAAATACACCCCAGTGAATCATGCTAGCTTCAGGCTACATCTGCCAAAACAATACTGAGGTTTAGATAAAACATTCATTCGGGCCTTTTTCAGGGAAGACCCACTTCAGATGGCACCAACTTTTACAGAAAGGATGCAGAGTATACAAGAGATAACAGATTATACACAGTGTTAAGAGCAGAATAGGCAACTACTATCCTTATTTGATGCTGGAAGATCAGAAGGCTGTGGATTCTATTCCCACCCCAAAACAGCAGCCCAAACTAAATGGCTTTTTAAGTCCTAAAATGATTTCACACTCTTGAACAAAAGTTGGAGACAGAATGTCTAAGACGATGAATACCTTGCTAGTCCCAGCAGGAAGACAGGACTGATTTTTATAGTTTTATGACAGGGCAGGGTACACACCTACACTGAGGATTAATTTTCCGTAGGTTTCTTTTAGTGTACTTTGTTGTGATTATATTTACTGTACCTTCCTAGATAGCAGCAGCAAGCAGTCAGTAGTGACGCACATTTATCTAAAATAGCTGTTGATGTGCTTCTTAAAGGGCCTGAATGTGTTTAAGACCATAAAGGGCAGGATTAATGTGTGTGTGTGTGTGTATTTAAAAGGAATAAACTTATATCATTAGTAATGTGTTTATATTTTTCTTATTTGTTGTACTCTAACATTTTTCCCAGAACAAGAGGTCTGATTGAGTGTAGTAGTATTTCGGGGGGGGGGGGGGGGTCATCATTAGCATGACCACTGCAGTTCCATTTTTTTGGTAGTATTGTCTGTGAGCACCTAAAATTATAAGAAAATAAACATAAGATTAACATTTTTAGCTAGGTTAGAATGCTTGGGCTTGCATTACAATAATCTAAAAATAAGCAAGAGGCAGCGTACTGTACACATACATTGTGTTGTTAAATCAGTATCAGTGGTACTTCAGAGTCAGACTCAGTACATGTAAAATGGAATGCATGGAATATCATCTGTTAGGGTTTACTGGTCCAGGACTGGTACTCTAAGTTAGATTTGCTTAAGCTTTTTGGTTCTGCTCCATATGAGAGTCCTCCTTTTCTGGAAAATTACATAATTGCTTAAAATATTTTGTGCATAGAAATAAGGAAATTACTGCATTTGAGAATGTTTGGCTATGACAATGGTTACAGTATGATGGTATTTGGATATCTGTTGGGGCATTTTGTATCACTTGTGTGCCAGAAATAAGTCTCTGAAATAATAGCCTGTAGTTTACATCCACAGAAATCAATAGCATTAAACACAGTACTACATGCCTGCAACCCCCCCCCCCCCACACACACACACACACACTGCCACCACCAAATGAAGTAAGATCATGTGCAACTTCTTGGCTATTGTGATGTGAAAGAAATGCAGTAATGTAACCATGGAAATTTATTTTACTTAAACATTGTAGGCTGACAGCAGTTTTGGTGGTGCTGCGGTAGCGTTGTCACCTCACAGTAAGACGTTGTCCTGTTCGATTCTCAGCTAGAGCGCCTTCTGTGTGGAGACATGGGTGAATGGGCGTACCTTCGTTGAAGGTTGTGCGTCAGAGCTGGAAACTCGGCACATAAAAATCTACTGCCAATCATTAGCGGACTGGAGTTCCGCTGTGGCTACCCCTAACCGGGAAAAGCCGAAAGACACAACAGAGAGACACAACATTGTACGCCAACAGCAGTTTCTCTGGGTAGGCAGTGAGTTGGACTGGAGGGCAATTGCCTGTGTGTGAATAGCTGCAGTTCTGTCTTGTTTTGCAAGAGTAATGTACATTTCACTGAAGTAAGATCGACCATAAGTTCTGAAATCTGACGATGGTTTATGTGTGTGTGTGTGTGTGTGGGGGGGGGGGGGGACGTATACTCACCTTCATGGTAGTGTCTTTTTTGTGCCTTTAACCTGTCAAGATCAAGTCGTATACTGCGGTTTGGGCTGTGTGACTGGAAATGGCCCAGATGCTTACTGTTAAGTCTAGCTTTGCAAAAGTATAATGTCTGTACTTTAAGATGAATGTACAATAATTAGCAAGATTATGAGTAGTTCAAGTATGTTTCATATCTGTTCACTCTCTTCAGTGAATGTTTATTTAAAATTGTTTCTAATGTTGAGCTTTTCTTCCTGGACATTGCTGACCAGGGATTTTTGTTTTATACAATAGTGTTGCATTGTAGAAACTCAAGTAAATAAAAGTAAAATACATAAAATGAAATGTGTACTTGACTGGCACACTTTTTTTGACAGAAGCATTAGTCACAGCTTGTAAGTATGCAACACAGCTGTTACTATTATTTGTACTTTAACCCTGACAGGTAAAAAGCAGCTACTTTACTTAGGTAATGGGGGGTGTTTGTGAATTCATTGAGGTGACTGGCTTTGTTTACTGTCTAAATTATAGTTTTGCAAGACAACTGTTTATTTGGGTGCAGTCGGCTGTTGTGCAAGCCTGTAACTGCAGTTTCTGTGCAACAGACTAAATTAATGCAGCCATTAATATTTTCATTTTAATCCAGGCAGGGTCAGCAGATATTTTAGGTTGGCAATTGATATGATGGCTGTTTGTGGATGAAATGTTTGGCACTGTAGCTTTGGTTTAATTATGGCTTTGCCGAACTAAGTGTGTGTGTGTGTGTCTGTGTGTGTGTGTGTGTGTGTGTGGGGGGGTCTGTTTGGAAATGAAATGAAATGACTGGCCCTACTACTAACTGTTAAGACTGCTGTGCAGTTGGATGGAGTGAGATGGAATGAGTACAAGTGCTGACCTCTGGATAATGTTTATGTAAAAGATGCAGTGAAAGTGGCACTTAAATCATTTCTGCAAAATCTTCATTTCAGAGTTACAACTATGATAACCAGAATGAGCGAGCAAAGTGTTACAGTGGCCTATCTGAAATCTATTAGTTTTAAAGACTTAACTCTGAATGAAAGGTTAAGAATCAAGAGGACTGGAAGACCCACACCTGATCTGAAGATAGGAGTCTCCAGGTACAAGTAGGTCAAGAACATACACAAGCAGCTTCAGCAGGTCAGTGCATGACAAACACACCTGGATCTGTGGTTGTGAGGAAACAAACAGCTTGTACTGCTTCCCATGTTTGTTGTTCGGTGGAGAGGATGCCTGGACATCACAGGGTATGCAAAGGGTATGAATGACCTGAAGAGAATGGAAGAAAAGTCCAGAAAGCATGAACAGTCTGCTAAACATTTTGACAACCAAATGAGTCTAGCAGTGTTGGGAACCGTGGATATCAGTCTCAGTTAAGTAGTGGATACCAGTTATCAGTGGAAAGACACAACAAGAAAGTGGAAGAAAACAGTCATGTTCTATCACTTATAATATACTGCATCAAGCTGTGTGCTGTTGCTTTAAGAGGCCATGATAAGTCTGAAGAGTCACTGAGTGCAGGAATGTTCCGGAGACTGATGGACTTCAACTGCAACATTGATCAGAAGTTGGCTGAACACTTGAGCTGCAAGATTGATCAGAAGTTGGCTGAACACTTGAGAACTTCAACTCTTTTTAAAGAAACATCAAAAAAACGTTCAAAATGAACTCCTGGAATGCATGCTAACTGTAATAAGAATATTAACTCCACGCATGCAGAGAAGAAATAAAAAAGGAGATTTGTACTGCAAAATTTGCAGCAGTAATTGCAGATGAAACCACTGATGTTGCTGGGCTATGGAAAATTGCTGTTGTGTTCCGTTACATTGTCAATGGATATGTGTTGGAATGTTTTTAGAGATATTTTTCACCACCTGGACAGATAGCAGGACATATTGCTGGTGTGATAAGGCAACAGTTGAAGGAAGTAATGGGAGACCAGCATGAAAGTGATTGCTCAGAGTTATGATGGTGCATCTGTTATGAGTGGTGTTCAGCATGGGGTCTAGGCCATCATAAGAGAGTTTAAATATGCCTACTATGTACACTGCTATGCCCACCAACTTAATCTGGTAATGCAGACAGCCACACAACAGAATACTGAAGCAAGGACATTTTTTTTTTAACACTTGGTGGAAATCCAACCTTTTTCACTCGTTCAGTTCAAAGACAAGCTGCTCTGGATAGTATATTATCACGACGCAGGCCAAGTGTCAGTAACACGGTGGAATTTTAACATCCGTACTATAAATGCAGTGTACGAGAACATGGAGTCGCTGTCTGAGTGCTTTCTTTATTTGTACAAGTGCCCTACACCTGCTGCAGCAACTGTACAGGAAGCAAATGGGCTAGTGCGAACAGTTGAAGATGATGAATTTAAACTTTGGCTTGCTGTTTTCCATTGTATAATGCCCCATGTTGACATTCTTTACAGACAACTTCAGTGTTGTACCACAGATGCAACCACTGTTGAAAAGGATGTGCATACATTTTTTAATTAAATTGACGGTGTCAGATCAGGTATCGATGGTATTGCAGAACAGTATCTACAGACAGAGAACATCCTGTCAAGACCAATTCCTCGAAATCTTTCCTTATGGAAAGTACATAACTTTCATATGCAGTAAGATGATGTCTAACATCCACAAGCAGGATGGAGTTCTTAGCAAATTCACCTGGGAAGACCTTCTTACGGTAAACTCTTTAAAGTGGTTCCACAAAGGGAGACATAGATCTGGATATCAAATCCTTGCCAACATGTTTTAATGTAAATGTGCAATTGCTGCACAAATATCATCCAAAGCGGGGTTTCTGAGGAATAATACAAATGTAGCAACTGTTCTGGCTGAAAGAGCTCTCTGTGTTTAATATGGCATATTTACTATGGCAGGATGGAAGGTAGACAACCATTTTCATAAGTTAACTTCAGCAACTTTCTAGCCTAGCTTCCAGATGAATTAGTATAGTGACAGAATAAAATCTAACAGCATGTCCATACAACAAAGAAGGTATTCTCTGCAAGTACAGTGTAGGAAAAAATGGATATACTGGCTGAGATTAGTTTCCCTATCTCTGTAAATAAAGCATGCAATTCAGAGATTCTCCTGGTTGAAGCTACAGCCACAACAGTTTTTCAAAAATGTTTTACAAATTTTGAGGCTGCAGGCTCAAATGGCGACAAACACAGATACTCCAACACAAAGTATAAATCTAAAAAAATACACGATCCAGAAGGTAGGTCTGATCAAAAATGTGCCTTCAAAAAAAACTTTGCATACGTTTAACATAAAATAGTTAACACCTTCGTGAATATTAAAATGGATGCTGGCTGGACTTTGATGGATGAATAACTCAGTCTGTAATCAAAAATCTGAACAAGATAATCAAGAGTGGAGTAAATTCAATCTTCTGCCTGTCGTCCACATAGAAAATTGCGTCCACTGTTCCTTAAAAGTCTTAAATGCGCTTTTTTTGGGTCTATATTAGAACACTGAAGTTTCAAAACTTCGAATGTTCTAATATCGACTCGTACTAAGCGAATGTTGAAAATATCACAGCTACAGAAAACCCAATTTTTTCCTAGGGAAAGAATTCGGTTGTCCGTTTCTGTTGCTTCGGTATTTTCAGTGCTGTGGTGGAATGTTACGGGTCGGATTCAGGTAAATGTGTGATTGAGTGCGGGTTAGGTTAGTTAGGGTGCGGGTTACGTATGCGTGTGGACATGAGGGTTAGGGCGCAGGTTAGGTATGTGTGCGATTGTGTGGACGTGAGGGTTAGGGCAGGTTAGGTGAGTTAGGGTTAGGGCGCGGGTCAGGTAAGTGTGCAACTGTGTGGACGTGAGGGTTAGGGTGGGGTAGGTGGGTTAGGGCATGGGTGAGGAGTGTGCGATAGTGACGGACCTTAGGGTTAGGGTTTGGGTTAAAGTAAGTGGATAGTTAGTGATGTATGCATATAGTTTAGTGTAGGGTTAGGTGTAAGATTTTAGGTGTATGTGTGTGGATTGCGGTTTGTTTGGTGGGCTTGTGTTGTGTGTATGTGTTCGCTGTTCTGTATGTTCGATGTTTTCAACTTTCGTTGAATAGGGTTCGATATTAGAACATTTTAAGTTTTGAAACTTCGGTGTTCCAATATAGACCCTTTTCTTTTTTCTTTGAGGAAGTATCTACACCACATTAGAGGAAATGTTAATGCCCATTACAACTGGAGAAACCATGTGGTTAGTGGGAGAGAAAGACTGTTCTGGAAAAGTTCTGTTTAATAGGTGTGTCAGTGTTCAAGATGGATGCAACCATACAGACTTCTGTAGAAGGTGAGAAGAAAAAAGAAAAAAAGTAAATCTGTCAGAGACAAGGCCAAGATCAGGCTCCACTTGCATTCTAATGTACCATACTACCCTTTACTGTCAGAGCGGATGACTACTTTGCCCTGAGGGACAGTTTCCTAGACTTTAAAAGGTAAAGATGTCTGCCGTGATCTCCAAAATGCTGATAAGATAGCCAGACTGAAGATGGCCATGCAGCCTGAATTGTCTTCCTGTTGTACTGCTCTCCCTCACCCTACGGAAGATGCACCCTTAGTGACTGCCATAGTGGGGGGGGGGGGGCTGGTAGAAGAAATTGCCTTTGCTCAGTTGTGTAGATGAGTCTTTCGAAGGTTGTTTCATGTATTGGACATACACATTTGACAAGACAATCATTTACTGGTACATTGGTTCTGGATTTCCAAAGTCCACTAGAGAACAATCATGTGAAGCTTTGAATGCGACACCATGGGTATAGCTGCCACCATTAGACCCAAGGTCCTGCGACACAGAGGAAGAAGTACTTTCTAAAAATTAAAAAATAAAGGAAACATTGGACTGCAGGGACTCTACCCAATCTACTGAAAAACAGGCTTTACTCGCAATGTGTCCAAGCAGCCAGGAAGGAGCCAAGTGGAGCTCTGCAAGGTTCACCATAATGCCAAGAGAGTGGAACGTCATGGTGAGGAACTTGACTGCCAAAGCCTGAAATTTAGAAGCTAAACAGATAACTTCCTTGACTCGTTTGCAATCATGACGTGGAGGTAATAAGCATACAGAGGTCATGACAGGACAGGACAGCAAATAATCTTTGGAAAAAGAAAGTAATGACTGCAGCTGGACTATGGAAAGGGATGTTTTTGGGAATAATAGAAGTCTAGAACTGGCTTGTGGTCCTTGGCTTTTCTGGCACTAAAAAAGTACCTGGCATACTATCTGGACCCATTCTGGTATTTTTAGGACCTCCTGACTGTCTCGTCCCTTGTATATAAAAGGGTCAAGAGCTTCCCCTCTGCAAATAATCTCTGATGTCAGTTAACTCGAGATGGGGATAGCTGTTACCTTCCATCTTTGGGTGAGCTACAAGCTCCATGAAGACTGGCGATGACCCCTGCCTTTGGGCCTGTGACCCGTTCAGTGCCATGCCTGAACCACATCTCTCTCTCTGTATTTTCAATGTGTATCCTAAACTCTGAATAAAAAAAGGAAGTGAACTTTGAAAAGGGTGTCCATGAAGAAAGTCAATTTACTGTCCAACTGAAATCATTAGTACTGCTGAACCACAATATTGTATTACTTGGCTCTCAGAAACTCTTGCCGTGTTATACAAAAAGTACAGTTTTGTACCTACCATAAATGTAGATGTCCGATAGACATGCAACTGCAGTCATAACATGTGGGTTGTCCTGCCTCAGGCAGCCCTCAGTTGGCCGGATTCCAAAGTCTGGGTCCGACGTCGGCTGATGTCGCATTTCTCTCCGACGTCAGAGCGGCTGGAGTACATAAGCATCAGACGATGCCATTTTCTTCAGTGTTTCTTGCCCCAGGTGCCCTCCAAGGAAGGCTGTAATCAAATTGGAAGACAAAAACAGGATTCCAAACAAGTAAAAGAGCAATAAAACAAATACACCATAACAGATATCCCCAGCTAAGAGTAACAGGGATAGGAGTGGACCTTAGGCATAGAGGGGTATGGAGGGAGGGAAAATCCGACTGCAGTTGCATGTCTATCGGACATCTACATTTATGGTAGGTACAAAACTGTACTATGTCCTTCACGAATGCAACTGCAGTCATAACATGTGGGTAGAATACCATAGCTTAGCTGGGGGAGGAGGTATGCACTAGGAAAGAGATGGTGTGGCAATCAAACCCTGCAGGACTGCCGAAGCAAAGCCTGCTCTGGATCTGGAATATAGAGGGAGATTGTAGTGTTTGGAGAATGTATGCACGGAGCTCCATGTAGCAGCTTCTAGAATGTCCTTGGTAGGCACCCCCTCTTAAAAATGCTGTAGAGGTGGCTGTAGCTCTGGTGGAATGTGGTCTGACATTGGCTGGAACAGTCTTTCCATGAAAGGAATAACAGAATCTGATGCAATGTCCAATCCATTTAGAAATAGTCTGTTTTGAAATTGCTTTTCCTTGGACTGCAGGGGCGTAAGCTACAAAAAGTTGTTCAGACTTCCTACTGGCCTTGGTTCTGTCCAGGTAGTATTGAAGTTGTCTGTGAATGTCCAAGGTATGCAAAAGTCTTTCCCCCTTATTCTCAGGATTGGGGAAGAAAGCAGGCAGATGAATGGCTTGATTTAGAGAAACCCTAGATACCACCTTTGGCATAAAGGTAGGGTTGGTCCTCAATGATACCCTGTCTCTGTGAAAAATAATAAAGGGTGGTATTGCCATTAGGGCCTGTAGCTCTGAAACCCTTCTTGCTGAGGTAATTGCCAATAGGAAAGCTGTCTTCCATGAGAGAAATTGCAAGTCAACTGAAGCTGCTGGCTCAAAAGGAGGTAGAGTCAGTTTTTCTAAGACAAAATTGAGGTCCCAGGCTGGCACTGGGGCCTTTCTTGGTGGCTTAATGTTCTTGATTCCCCTGAGGAATTGTCTTAGTAAGAGAGAAAACAGGAGGATCAGTGTTGTATCTAGCTGAAATAGCAGATGCATGTATCTTTATGGAAGAATATGAGAGGCCGTTCTTTAACATATCTGCCAAATATTCCAAGATAAGTGGGATGTTCAGCAATGAAGCATCATGTCCCTTGCTGGTATTCCAATTGCTGTATCTTTTCCACTTCGCTAAGTAAACCTTTCTGGTGGATGGTCTTTGAGCCTCTGTTAGTATCCGCTGAACTTCCTTAGAGAGAGATAAGCTGAAGTTATTTATGGGATCTCCCAAGCCGTTAGCTGCAGTGTCTGAAGGTTTGGATGCAGTGTTTCGAAATTGTGTTGTCAAAAGTAGAGGCCACTGAGGAAGGGCCCACCTCCTGGTGTGACATATGCTCCATAGTAGTGGGTACCAGTGTTGTCTTGGCCAATCCGGAGCTATTATGATCCCCTTGGGCTTCTCTGCTTTGATCTTTAGTAATACTGAGGTCATCAGTGGCAGAGGTGGGAATGAGGGAGTTCCAGTTGAATGAGAGGGCATCTATTTTCCAAGCTTTTGGATGGTATGTCCTTGTGCAAAATTTTGGTAGAAGATGGTTGAGGTGAGAGGCAAATAGGTCCACTTCTGGCTTGCCCCATGTCTAAGTGAGTTGTCTGAAGGCCTTTGGATGTAACCCCCACTCGTGTGGATCTGTGAAATTCCTGCTTAGGCTGTCCGCCAACACATTGTCCTTTCCTGGAACAAACTGGGATTGTAACTGGATATTTAGGCTCAGTGATTTCTCCCAAAGCTGCATTGTCAGTCTGCAAAGGGGGTAAGAGTGGGTGCCCCCCTGCTTGTTTATGTACCACATCACAGTGGTGTTGTCTGTCCGTATCACACTGGCCTTGCTGGAGTTGGTGTTGAAAAGCCTCGATGGCATGCATTACTGCCAGCATTTCCTTTTGGTTTATATGCAGATGTGTTTCCTTTGGAGACCATTGCCCTTGTATACACCTGCCTTCCATGTGCGACCCCCATCCAAGGTCTGAGGCGTCTGTAGTCATGGTCTGTGTTATCTGTGGTTTTGAATGACATACCTGTGTTTTTCTGGCTCACCGAGGCCCACCATAGGAATTCCTTTTGTAGGCATGGAATGAGTGGTATGATTGTCTCCAAGTTGCTGCTGTGTTGAGACCAAATGCTTTTTAGGTACCATTGAAGCTTTCTCATGTGTAGTTTTGCTAATGGAACCAGTAGAATGCAGGATGCCATGTAACCCAGGGCCTGTAGGAATCTCCTTGCAGTCATCTGGGTGAGTTTTGCTAAACCTTTGAAGTAATGAGTTAACTTCTCTTGCTTGTCTTCTGTCAGGTAAGCCATCTGAGAGGCTGTGTCTAGTTTGCCTCCTAAGAAGATTATTTGCTGGGATGGCTGCAGTCTTAACTTTTGGAAGTTGACTGTGTATCCCAGAGCTTGAAGTAATCGTATGACATAATCTAGGTTTTTTGTCAACATCAATTTGTCGTCCGCTTGTATGAGGCAGTCGTCCAGGTACGGGTAAATTTGAATACCCTGGAGCCTGCAATGAGCAATTACTGAAGCCAGGCATTTTGTAAATACTCTGGGCGCAGTAGACAAGCCAAATGGCAATGCTGAGAATTGATAATGCTCTGGGCCTGCAAGAAATCTGAGGTATCTTCTGCAGCTGAGTCTGATAGGGACATGCAGGTATGCCTCCTTGAGGTCCAGAGTAATCAGCCACGACTCCTTGCCCAGCATGGGAAGAAGTTGCTGTAAAGTCAGCATTTTGAACTTTGGTACTATGAGAAAGGTGTTTAATGTGGACAAGTCCAGTATTGGTCTCCATTGAGATTCTTTTCTTGGAACAAGGAACAGTCTTGAATAAAACCCCTGTTCCTGTTCTTGTTGTGGAACTCTTTCTATTGCTTTCATTCGAGTCAGCAGAGTGATTTGCTTGATAGCCTCTGCCCTTTGATTTTGTGGTAGGTTTGGCATGCCTTGTTTTCTTGGTAAGGTATGAAAATGAAACCTGTACCCTCGGTCTATAATGTCCAAAATCCATTTGTCCTTTGTCAGTCTGTGCCAGTTTTCTGCAAACAGAGATAATTTCCGCCCAGGGAGCTTCTAGTTGTTCCCTGGTAGGCGGTAGTAGAGGAAAGTCATTGAGTTTGTGGTTGTTGGGCAGGTGAAACCCCTGCGTCACTTCTTTGGTTTCCTGGCTGCCATTGACGTCCCCTGTAAGGGCCTCTGTATTGGCCTCTTCCTCGGCCACGTCTGTTCTTACCCCTTTGAAACTTTTCTGGATTAGGAAAGACCATTTATTTGAAGGCAAATTCCTACTGAATCTGGGGGGTTGAACCTGGAGGAAATCTTTCACAGTCTGAACTGATTTTGCTTTTTCTTCAATGGTCTTTAACAGATCCTTAGCATTTGCACCAAAAAGCTTGTTCTTTTCCAAAGGTGCATCCAGAAGTTTTGCTTTTACATGATCTGGTAGAGGTTGATCTTTTAACCAAGCATGTCTACGAATCACTGCCCCTGTCATAGCTGCCCTACATGAAGCTTCCAGTGCATCATATCCACACTGCAGGAAATGATTGCTTACTTGCTGAGTGTTATGTACAGCTTCCTGCAAAGTCTTCCTGTCTAAAGGATCAGGAGAAGCTAATGTTTTTTGTAAATCTTCTAAGAGATAATCCTGATATTGTAACATATGAAAAAGGCAATTTAAAGCTCTCATAGATAAGGTAGTGGATGTGTAAACCTTTTTGCCCCATCTCTCTAAAGACCTTGCTTCCCTGTTGGAAGGCAAGGGATTTTTTGAGGTGGAGGCTGAAACTCCTTTAGGCCCCTGTGAAATAGTTTCCAAATCAACAGAATGGGCCCTGAATAAAGGGGAATGAGTTTCTGGGACCCTGTAATACCTGTCTGGCTTGGCTGGAGCAGGAGGAAGAGAATCAGGGGTAGCACTAGAGTCAGAATACAAATCATCCAGAACATCAAGTACAGGAGGAATAGCTAAGGGCCTGTGTTGAGGCTTCTTAAGGAAAGTCCTAAGGCGTTTCCTAGAATCAGAATATTCCTGACCCTGCCACTTGAAATGTTCCCTCATGGAGTGCAGAACTTCCCCAAAAGAAATATCCTCAGGAGGGGAGGCCGAAGGGATGGAATCTTCTGCATCCGAGTCCTCATAAGTCTGGAAGAGCTCTTCCTGGCTATCAGAGTGGACAGAGCCCTCAGAGTCTTCATCTGAAGGAGTAGGGTCAGAGGGTTCAACCCGGGGCCTTTTTTCAGGAGGAGGAGGCTGGGATGTTCTCTCAGGATGGGCCTGTGAACCTCTAATTATGGAAATTAAATCAGCAGCCATGGACATAATTTGTGTCTCCGGAGTCGGCTGATGTAGGGATTTAGAAGTAATATGCTTTGTTTTGCTGGCTGCCTTAGCCCTAGAGTAGGCCTTAATAGACATGGCCATAGGAGGCCTGGCAGCTCCACGTGCAGGAGTGACCTTGTCTACAGCAATGGTCTCGGGCATTTCCTCGGTTTCGGTATCCGGAGGAAAGTCTATAACTGGCGACGGGGTAATGTCTGGAATCGGAGTCGTCGGTAATGCGGTGTCTTCGGTTCGGAGCGGTGGAGAGACAGTCTCAGAGGGAACCGGAGCACTCGCGCTAGGCTTTGGCATGGAGTCGGTGGTAGACGCGTCAAGAGGTCGGTCCCGGTCTTTTCGCTTTTGGTGTTTATGGCGTCGGAAGATCCGACGGCATGGTGTAGGCAAATTTATCACCGAAAAAATCTTCAGCGAACTCCGCCCGGCGCCTGAGTGCGCTTGTTGAAGCGAGCACAGGCTACACAGGCCGAGATGTCGTGGTCTGGGCCCAGGCAAGGGAGGCAGTAAGAGTGGAAATCCTTGACCCTTGTTGGTATTCCAAATGCTGAAACGCTTCCATTTGGCTGAGTACGCCCTTCTGGTGGATGGTCTGCGGGCTTCTGTTAGTATCCGCTGAACTTCCTTGGAGAGAGATAAATTGAGGTTATTTATGTGATCTTCCAAGCTGTTAGCTGTAGAGTCTGGAGGTTGGGATGAGCTGTCCTGAAGTTGTGTTGAGTCAACAGTTGAGGCCATTTGGGAAGGGCCCACGGTTTGTTGTGACATATGCTCCGTAGTAGTGGGTACCAATGTTGTCTCGGCCAGTTCGGAGCTATTAGGATTCCCTTTGGCTGCTCTGCTTTGATCTTTAGTAACACTGTGGTCATCAGTGGCAGAGGTGGAAATGCATAGATGACTAGGGAGCTCCAGTTGAATGAGAGAGCATCTATCTTCCATGCTTGTGGACGATTTGTCCTTGAGCAGAACTTTTGTAGCTGATGATTGAGTTGGGAGGCAAATAGGTCTACGTCTGGCCTGCCCCATGCTGAGGTTAGTTGTGCAAAGATGTCTGGATGTAACCTCCATTCGTGTGGGTCTAGGAAATTCCTGCTTAGACTGTCCGCCAGAACATTGTCTCTGCCTGGAACAAATTAGGACTGTAGCTGTATGTTCAGACTCAGTGATTTTCCCAAAGATTCATTGTTAGCCTGCAAAGGGGGTAAGAGTGAGTACCTCCCTGTTTGTTTATGTACCACATCACAGTGGTGTTGTCTGTCCTTATTAGAAGGTGGCCTTGATGAAGTTGATGTCCAAAGGCCTCGATGGCATGCATTACTGCCAGCATTTCTTTTTGGTTGATATGCAGATGTTCTTCCTTTGGATTCCATTGTCCTTGAATACATCTGCCTTCCATGTGCGCCCCCCATCCATGGTCTGAGGCGTCTGTGGTAATGGTCTGTGTTGTCTGAGGTTTTTTGAACGGCATGCCTGTATTTGACTGAGGCCCACCATAGAAATTCCTTTTGAAGACATGGAATGAGTGGGATAATTGCTTCTAGGTTGTTGTTGTGCTGAGACCATAAGCTCTTTAGATACCATTGAAGTTTTCTCATGTGTAGTCTTGCTAGTGGGACCAGGAGAATGCAAGATGCCATGAACCCCAGGGCCTGTAGGAATCTCCTTGCAGTCATCTGGGAGAGTTTTGCTAAACTTTTGAAGTAATGAGTTAACTGCTCTTGCTTGTCTTCTGTCAAGTAGGCCATTCGAGAGGCTGTGTCTAGTTTGGCTCCTAAGAAAGTTATTTGCTGGGATGGTAGAAGTCTTGACTTTGAAAGTTGACTGTGTATCCCAAAGCCTGTAGCAAGTGTATGACATAATTCAAGTTTTTTGTCAAGGTTAGTTCATTGTCCGCTTGTATGAGGCAATCGTCCAGGTAGGGTAGATTTGAATCCCCTGAGTCTGCAATGAGCAATTACTGATGCCAGGCATTTCGTGAATACTCTGGCAGTAGATAAGCCAAACGGCAATGCTGAGAATTGATAATGCTCTGGCCCTGCAAGAAATCTGAGGTATCTTCTGCAGCTGTGTCTGATAGGGACATGCAGGTATGCCTCCTTGAGGTCCAGAGTAATCAGCCAAGACCCCTTGCCCAGCATGGGAAGGAGCTGCTGTAAGGTCAGCATTTTGAACTTTGGTACTATGAGAAAAGTGTTTAAAGCGGACAAGTCCAGTATCAGTCTCCATTGATTTTGTTTTCTTGGAACAAGGAACAGTCTTGAGTAAAACCCCTGACCTTGTTCTTGAGGCACTTTTTCTATTGCTTTGATCTGAGCCAGCAGAGAAATTTGCTTGATAGCCTCTGCCTTTTGAGTTTGTGGAAGATTTGGCATGCCTTGTTTTCTTGGTAAGGTATGAAAATAGAACCTGTAACCATGGTCTATAATGTCCAATATCCATTTGTCTTTTATCAGTTTGTGCCAATTTTCTGAGAACAGAGATAACTTTCCTCCCAAAGGGGCTTGTTCTTGCTCCTTGGTCGGAGAAGTTACAGTCAAGTCATTGAGATTGTCCCTGAGTGACAGGGGAAACCCCTGTCACCTCTTTGGTTTGTTGGTTGCCATTGGCGTCCCCTGTAGGATCCTCTATATTGCCCTCTGCCACGGGCACGCCTGTTCTTGCCCCTTTGAAATTTTTCAGGATTTGGGAATGACCAGTTTTTAGAAGGCCAGTTCCTGCTGAACCTGGGGGGCTGAACCTGGAGAAAATCTTTGACTGTCTGAACTGACTTGGCTTTTTCTTCAATGGTCTTTAACACATCTTTAGCATTATCACCAAAAAGTTTGTTCTTATCCAAGGGAGCATCCAGTAGCTTTGCCTTAACATGATCCGGTAAGGGTTGCTCTTTTAACCATGCATGTCTACGAATGACCGCTCCTGTCATAGCTGCCCTACATGAAGCTTCCAATGCATCATATCCACACTGCAGAAAATGATTACTAACCTGCTGAGAGTTATGGACAGCCTCCTGCAAAGACTTCCTATCTGAAGGGTCAGGAGAGGCTAATTTTTTCTGTAAATCATCCAACAGGGAATCCTGATATTGAAACATATGAAACAGACAATTGAGAGCTCTCATAGTTAAGGTAGTAGAGGTGTAAACCTTCTTCCCCCATCTCTCTAAGGACCTTGCCTCTGTCGGAAGGCAAAGGATTTTTGGAAGTGGTAGCAGAAACCCCCCTTAGGCCCCTGGGAAATGGTTTCTAAGTCTAGAGCATGGGCCCTAAAGAAATGAGAATGGGTTTCAGGGACCCTATAGTATCCGTCAGGCTTGACAGGAGCCGGGGGCAGAGAATCAGGGGTAGCACTGGAGTCAGAGTAAAGGTCATCCAACACATCAAGCACAGGAGGAATAGCTAAGGGTCTGGGTTGTGGCTTTTTAAGGAAAGTTCGAAGGCGCTTCCTGGAATCAGAAAATTCCTGACCTTGCCACTGGAAATGCTCCCTCATGGAATGCAGAACTTCCCCAAAAGAAATATCCTCAGGAGGGGAGGCAAGGAATGGAGTCCTCTGCATCCAATCCTGAAAGTCTGAAAAGGGGTTCCTGGGATTCGAAAGCACAGAGTCCCCAGAATCTTCATCTGAATAAAGGGGGGGAGGTGGTTCAACCCAGGGCCTCTTATCAGGAGGAGGCTGGGATCCTCTCTCAGGATGGGCCTGGGAGCCTCTGATCATAGAAATTAGATCTGCGGCCAAGGACATAATTTGAGCTTCAGGGTTAGGCTGAGGCAAGGTTTTAGCTGAGTGATGCTTGGCCTGGCTTGCTGCCTTAGCACGTGTGTAGGCCTTGATAGACAGACATGGGAGGCCTGGCAGCCCCACGTGCAGGGGTAAACTTATCCACAGCAATGGTCTCGGCAATGGTCTCGGGAAAATCAATAATTGGTGTCGGTGTGGCCTCCGGTGTCGGAGGTATCGGTAGTGCAGTGTCTTCGGTTCCAAGCGGTGGAATAACCGCCTCAGAGGGAACCGGGGCACTCGCGGTAAGTTTTGGCGTGGAGTCGGAGGAAGTCGCGGGCCGAGGAGGTCGGTCCCGGTCTTTCCGTTTTTTAGAAATGTGTAGCCGGTTGTTCCGACGGCATAATGTAAGCAAACTTTTCGCCAAAAAAGTCTTCAGCGAACTCCGCCTGGCGCCTGAGAGTGCGCTTATTGAAGCGAGTACAGGCGGCACAGGCCGAGACGTCGTGGTCTGGGCCAAGGCAAGGGAGGCAGTAAGAATGGAAATCCTTATGAGGTATTTGTTTACCACAAGACAAACAATTATTTACTTTTTCAGTTAATTCTGACATCGGCTGAGGCAAGAAAAGGACCCCAACGGGGTACTTAGCTTTTTTGATGTCTTCGGTTTCGAAGAATACAGGAGCTGACCGACCGGCACTTGTGAACTGCTTCTGCTTCGGGCACCGTGCGGCAAGAAAGACTGAAGAAGATGGCGTCGGCTGATGCTTATATACTCCAGCCGCTCTGACGGAGAGAAATGCGACATCAGCCGACGTCTGACCCAGACTTTGGAATCCGGCCGACCAAGGGATGCCTGAGGCAGGACAACCCATATGTTATTGACTGCAGTTGCATTCTTGAAGGACATCTTGGAATCTGCAGTGGCAGCTGGCTCAAAAGGAGGAAGTGTTAGATTCTCTACAACAAAATTAAGATTCCAGGTTGGAGTAGGTGCCCTGGGAGGTTTTAAGTTGCAAGCACCTCCGAGAAACATTTTCATCATCAGGGGATGAGAGAAAATGGGTTGCTCAAAAGAACAATGAGCAAGAATGGCTGAAGCATGGATCTTGAATGAGGAAAATGAAAGACCACCCTGAAGCAAATCAGCAAAGTATTCCAGGATCAGAGGAAGAGTAGGCCGAGAAGAAGATTCCCCTCTAGCCTGCCAATGAGAGAATCTTTTCCATTTGCCAGCATAAGACTTCCTAGTGCTAGGCCTCCTGAAGTACATTAACCACCTGCTGGGGAAGGGAAGAAGAAACTGATTGATTCATACAATGAGCCATGCTGCCAAATGGAGAGACTGAAGATGAGGATGTAGAATGTTTCCCCCCTCCTGAACCAAAAGATGTGGTTTCAGAGGAAGACACCAAGGAGGAAATTGGGAGAGACTGCGAAGCAGTGGATACCAGTGCTGTATGGGCCAGTCTGGAGCTATGAGAATAGTCCTTGGTCTTTTGGCCCTTATCTTCAATAATACTCTGGGAAGAGGAGAAAGAGAAGGGAAGGCATAAACTGACAGAAGCGTCCAAGGGAAGGACAGAGCATCCACTCTCCCGGCCTTGCTGTGATGCTGTCTGGTGCAAAAATGTGGTAGAATGTGGTTGTCTGGGGAGGAGAAAAGATCCACCTGATAAGTGCCCCAATGTTGAATGATGCTGTAAAAGACTGCTCTGTTCAGTTGCCACTCGTGAAGATCCAGGGTCTGTCTGCTCAACTGGTCTGCCAAAACATTGAGTCTCCCTGGAAGAAACTGAGCTAGGAGATGCAGGCCCAAGGATGCTGCTATGAACCAGAGAATCATGCTCTGTCTGCACAGGGGATAAGAATGAGTCCCTCCCTGTTTACTGACGTACCACATGACTGTGGTGTTGTCTGTCCTGACAAGCAGAGTTCCTGGTGAAAGAAGATGCTTGAAAGCTAGTAAGGCTTGCAGAACTGCCATCAACTCCTTTAGGTTTATGTGCAGGTGCATCTGCTGGGCATTCCAACGTCCCTGTATGCATCTGCCATCCAGGTGAGCTCCCCATGCGTAGTCCAATGAGTCAGTGCTAAGAACTTGAAATGCAGGAGGTGGGCGAAAAGGCATGCCCTTGTTTTGTAGACAGGCTGTCGCCCACTACAGAAACTCTGTCTGCAGACATGGAAGCAGAGGAATTATCATATCCAGGTCCTGTGTGTGTTGACACAAAAAGTTCTTCAGGTACCACTGCAATTTCCTCATATGCAGTCTTGCATATGGAATCATGAGAATGCAAGAGGCCATGTATCCCACAGCTTGCAGGTATTTCCTTGCAGAGAGCTGGGACAGGCTTGCCAAATCCTTGAAGTAAACTGAAAGAGTTGCCAGCTTCTCCTGGGTGAGATGCATCTATGCAGCTATGATCAGACTCGCTCCCAGGAATGTTATCTCCTTGGATGGCACCATATTTGATTTTTCCACGTTGAGAGTGTAACCCAGAGAAGACAGAAGTGTCTTTACAAATTCCAGATCCTTTAACAGCTGTTCTTGAGAATTTGCTTGAATTAGACAGTCGTCCAAATATGGATAAATCTGAATTTTCTTCTGCCTGCAAAAAGCAATGACTGGAGCTAGGCACTTCGTGAAAACTCTGGGAGCAGTAGATAAGCCAAAGAGCAGCGCAGAGAATTGATAATGTTGCTTGCCTACTCTGAAACGAAGGTATTGCCTGCAACTTTCCCTGATAGGGATGTGCAGATAAGCTTCTTTAAGATGCAAAGTTACTAGCCAGGAGTCCTTGTCGAACATTGGTAGCAACTGATGCAGAGTGAGCATTTTGAACTTTGGAATTACCAAGAAAGAGTTCAGAATGGATAGATCTAGGATAGGACGCCAGGTGCCTTCTTTTTTTGTAACTATGACAAGTGTGGAATAGAAGCCATAGCCTACCTGCTGAGCAGGAACTGATTCTATTGCCCCCAGAAGTAACAGAGACAAAATTTGCTTTTCTACTTCTGCCCTTTGGTTTGAAGGAGTGTGCAAGAATCCTTTGGGTACTGGAAAGGTGTAGAAAGAAAGAACTGTATCCCTAAGTCACAGGTTGAGTACCCATTTGTCGTCATCCGTGATGGTGGTGGCCCAGACATTTGCAAAAAAAGACCAATCTTCCTCTAAAGGATTCTCCGGGCAAGCAGGAACAGGAAAAAGTTGGACAGAGTCATTGAGAATGTTTGGATTGAGATGTAGGCTTAGAACTGCCCACCTTGGAAGTGGAAGCATGCCAATGCTTAGACCTTTGAGGGGTAGCCACCTGCCCCCTAGAAGATTTGTAACCTCTAGTCCTAGAGCAGTTCTGTCTGCTGGTATCAGGAAACATCTAACACTTAGAAGGGTAATTACTGCTGAAACGAGGAGGTTAAACTTGCAGAAAGTCTAACTGCACAGACTTGGCCTTATCCTCCATCTTTTTGAGCACTTACTCTGCTTTGCTGCCAAAAAGACTGCCCTTATGTAAAGATACATCTAAAAGCTTACACTTGACAGGCTCTGGAAGGGGCTACTCCCTGAGCTAAGCATGCCTTCTGAGAACAGATTCAGTAGGTGTAGCCCTGCAGGAGGCTTCTAGAATGTAAAAACCACAATGTAAAAAAATGTTTATTGACAAGACTGGCAGATTTCAGCAAATCCTGCATATCCTTACTCTCTGACAAAAAAGAGGCAAACTTGCAATCTTTGACTTAACAGTCTCCAAGATGTGCTGCTGATACTTAAGCATATGAAAAAGGCAATTAGTAGACCCAATAGCAAGAGTGCCAGAGGTATAAACTTTTTTACCCTACCTATCTAGGTTCCTAGATTCCCTGTCGGAACAGGAAGGATTCTTGGTAACAGTGGCCTTAACTCCTTTAGGCCCTTGATAAATAACCTCTGGGGTCATCTAGCGCATTCCTAAAAAGAAACAAATGAGAATCAGGGACTCTATAGTACCTGTCAGTTTTCCTGGGAGCAGGAGGAACTGAATTTGGAGTCAAGGAATTTTCCAGAAAAACATCATCGACCACTTCCAACACTGGAGGAATAGCCAGAAGATTATGCCGAGGCAAATCCAAAAACTCCCTCATCCTGTTCTTAGATTGGGGATAATCCTGACTTTCCCATTTAAAATGCTCCCTGAGAGTATTCAAAGTATCACCAAGAAAGAAATCCTCTGGAAGAGAAGCAGAAAGAATGGATTCCTCTGCATCTGAATCCTCAAAAGGAGAAAAAAAACTGACAAACTTCCTATTCATCAGCAGAAATGCTAGAAGTATCAGAACCTGAATAAGACAAAGCCTCAGGAGAGGCATCCCTACACCTTTTTGAAGGAGAGTGTAAACCCCTAATAAGAGTCAAAAGGTTAGCCATTCTAACCATTTGAGAATGAGGGGAACGAGAGGAAAAGTACAGTTTTGTACCTACCATAAATGTAGATGTTCGAAGATCCACATTGCTGCAGTCCTTACTTATGGGTAGTCCGCTGTCCTCGGTCGGCCCGAATACCAAAGTATTAGGCTGACGTCGGTCATGGGCGCCTAGATCTGACATCAGAGCGTCAGGGTATAAAGGCGCATGACCGACGTCATATCCTCAGTCTTTTCTTGCCCCAGATGTCAGAAGGCCAAACCAGAAAGGCCCCAGCCAAAAACAGAATACCTCCCAAAACATGCCCAACAACAACCATCACCTAAAGCATAGCACCAAGTCAAACTACAGAGGGAAGGAGGGAGGGATTGACTGCAGCAATGTGGATCTTGAACATCTACATTTATGGTAGGTACAAAACTGTACTATGTTCTTCATCTCACATTGCTGCAGTCCTTACTTATGGGTAGAATCCCAAAGCAACAGGAAAGGGAGGATGGTAAAAATCATAAAGCATTAGGGGCCGCTAAAATGCCCTGTAAAATTGCAGTGGCAAATCCAGCCCTAGACTTAGAATAAAGAGGAAGGTGGTAATGTTTAGAAAAGGTATGCACTGAACTCCAAGTAGCTGCCTCCAAAATGTCTTTTGTAGCTACCCCCCTTATAAAGGCCGTAGAAGTAGCAGTAGCCCTAGTGGAATGAGGCCTGATTCCAGCAGGAATCTCCTTACCATGATGGGAATAACAGAAAGAAATACAAAACCCAATCCATTTAGAAATAGTTTGTTTTGAAACAGGTTTACCCTGTGAACCCAAAGCAAAAGAAACAAACAATTGCTTAGAAATAGTTTGTTTTGAAACAGGTTTACCCTGTGAACCCAAAGCAAAAGAAACAAACAATTGCTGAGACTGTCTGAACTCCTTGGTTCTGCTCAAATAATAACGCAACTGCCTGTGAATATCCAAAGTATGCAAAATTTTCTCCCCTTTATTTTGGGGGTTTGCATAAAAAGTAGGCAAATGAATAGTTTGATTTAAGGCCACACTAGAAACCACTTTAGGCATAAAGGAAGGATTAGTACGCAAAGATACCCTATCCTTATGAAAAATCAGGAAAGGCTCCACTGCCATGAGGGCCTGTAATTCAGAAACCCTTCTTGCAGAGGTAATGGCCAACAAAAAGCAGTTTTCCATGATAAATACTTTAACTCGGCAGTAGCTGCAGGCTCAAAAGGTTGTAGAGTAAGTTTTTCCAACACAAAATTGAGATCCCAAGCAGGAGTAGGAGCTCTACGTGGGGGTCTTATATTCTTTGCCCTCTAAGAAATTGCTTAAACCAAGGATGAGAGAATAAAGGAGGGTCACAATCATAGTGAGCAGAAATGGCTGCAGCATGGACCTTTATTGAGGAGAAAGACAAACCCTTGTCCAATAATTCAGTAAGATATTGAAGAGCAACACTTAAATCAGGTTTGGAGACATCAAAGTCCTTTCCTTTGCTCCAAATAAAAAATCTCCTCCATTTATCAGCGTAAACTTTCCTGGTACTAGGCCTCCTGGCCTCCAAAATAACATTCAAAACTTGTTGTGGAAGCTGAGACCCTCCAGAGTCTAAAACAGAATATGCCAGGCTGTTAGATGCAGAGACTGAATCTTGACATTGAGGAAGTGACTGTCCTCTTGTGACAAAAGGTGCGGAATCAAAGGCAGAGGCCACGGAGGTTCTCGTACTAAACTCCTCAGTAGTGGGTACCAGTGTTGTCGAGGCCAATCCGGTGCTATCAAAATCATGGTTGGCTTGTCTTGTCTGGCCTTCAAAAGTACCTTGGGAAGAAGAGGCAGAGGTGGAAAGGCATATACATGCAGATTGTTCCAACTGAAAGATAGAGCGCCCACCTTCCAAGCTGTGTGATGAAACATTTTGTGCAAAACTTTGGCAACTGGTAATTTAGTGGAGAAGCGGACAGATCTATGTCTGGAGTTCCCCATAACACTGTCAACTGTTGAAATACATGAGGATCCAATTTCCACTCGTGAGGATCCACTATTTGTCTGCTCAATACATCTGCTAAGGAGTTCTGTGCTCCTGGTAGAAACCTTGCCTGAAGATTGAGGTGTAGATTGAGAGCAGTTTCCCACAGAATCATCGCTTGCCTGCAAAGAGGGTAAGAATGGGTTCCCCTGCTTGTTGATGTACCACATGACAGTAGTGTTGTCTGTTTGAATCAACACCTGCCCTGGACGAAGTAAATCTTTGAAAGCCATCAATGCAAACTGGACTGCTAACATTTCCTTCAAGTTGATATGCAAATGTTGGAGTTTGACAGGCCACGTGTTTTGCACCCATTTTCCATTGAGGTGTGCTCCCCAAGCCTTGTCCGAGGCATCTGTCGTTAGAATCTGACTCGCCTCTGGCCGGGTCACAGAGAGTCCCTTGTTTAGGTGACATTCCTGAGCCCACCACAAAAACTCCTTCTGAATGCAAGGTATTATCTGAATGACAGTGTCTAGATCTTGGCAGTGCTGTGTCCACACATTTTTGAGATACCATTGAAGCTTCCTCATATGCAATTTGGCATTGGGAAGCACCAGAATACAAGATGCCATGAACCTCAAGGCTTGAAGGACTGTCCTTGCAGTCAGCCTGGACCGTAGAGACATTTGCTGGAAATAAAGAGAAAGGCTTCTTTGTTTGCCCGGGGTCAAAAAAGCCATCTGGGAAGCTGTATTCAGTCTCACACCCAGAAAGCACATGTCCTGAGAGGGTACTAGACTGGACTTTGTTTCGTTCACAGAATACCCTAGGCATCTTAACACTGCCATCACATACTGTAGATGATGAAGAAGTTCGCCCTTTCTTGCGCAATAATCAGACAGTCGCCCAAATACGGATAAGTCTGTGTTCCTCTTAGTCTGAAAAATCCTATCACTCGCGCCAGAACCTTTGTGAACACTCTGGCAGTAGATAAGCCAAAGGGCAATGCAGAGAA
This sequence comes from Protopterus annectens, assembly GCF_019279795.1. Classification (NCBI taxonomy): domain Eukaryota; kingdom Metazoa; phylum Chordata; order Ceratodontiformes; family Protopteridae; genus Protopterus; species Protopterus annectens. Next base: position 72,267,138 of record NC_056733.1, on the reverse strand, counting down.
CTGAGAATGTAAATTTCCAGCCGAAAACGCAGGTACCTCCTGCAACTGGGCCTGATAGGAACATGAAGGTAAGCCTCTTTGAGATCCAGAGTAACCATCCAGTGATCTTTTCCCAACAGAGGTAAAAGCTGTTGTAAAGTCAGCATCTTGAACTTTGGAATGTCCAGGTAAGTGTTGAGGATAGATAAATCCAAAATTGGTCTCCACGTGTTTCCTTTCTTTGGAACTAGAAACAGGCGAGAATAAAATCCTAGGCCCACTTCTGACAGAGGAACTGGCTGTATAGCTCCTATTTGAAGAAGTAAAGAAATTTGTCTGTGAGCCTCTATCCTTTGCCGAGGAGGGACGCCTGGCATGCCTTTGAAAGGAGGCATGGTATGGAAATAGAACTTGTAACCTCGGTTTATAATGTCCAATACCCATTTGTCCTGGGTGACTAAATGCCAATTTTGCTTGAAAAGAGCCAACTTTCCTCCCAAAGGAGCTGCCAGGCAAGAGGAATCTGGCAGCTGAAAATGCAGGTCATTGGGCCTGTTTACGAAAGGACTGGCCCCTGCCCTCACCAGCAGATTGAGCAGGCGAACTCCATTGTCTCGGCCTGAAGGTACTCTGAGCTCTGCCCCTACCACGCCTAGATCTACCCCTAGACTGAGAATCAGAAGGGTACGTCCACCCCTTAGTAGGCCAAGTTCTATTAAGCTTTGGAGGTTGTCCCTGCAAATAATCTTTAACAGTCTGCATAGACTTAGCCTTGTCTTCCATTTTCTTTAAGACTGACTCCACAGGAGGACCAAACAAAACTTCAGACTGCAAAGGGGCATCCAGAATTCTAGACTTAACATGCTCAGACAAATTCTGATCCTTAAGCCAGGCGTGCCTACGAATAACTGAACCAGTGGCAGCCACCCTAGAAGAAGCCTGTAAAGCATCAAAACCACATTGCAAAGAGTGCTTACCCACCTGTTCAGAAACATGCACTAAATCCTGCAATTCTTTACACTCTATGCCCTCTGCCAAAGCATCCACTTTAGATCTTAGCTGAGAAAGGAGGAAATTCTGATACTTCAACATATGAAAAGTACAGTTTTGTACCTACCATAAATGTAGATGTCCGAACTGGATAGCATCTGCAGTCATAACAACTGGGTTGTCCTGTCGTCAGGCAGCCCTTCAGTCGGCCGGATTCCAAAGTCCGGTCCGCTTCGCTGATGTCGCACTTCACCCGACGTCATCTCTGTTGGTCTTCGGGTATAAAAGCATCAGCCGACGCCATTTTCCTCAGTGTTTCTTGCCCCAGATGCCAGTAGCCCTCTTGAAGGCTAAAATTTGGATAGATGCCAATGTTTCCAAAAAGATAGAGGTAAACACAAAAATAAGCATGTATGTACATATATACAAACAAATACACCATAAAGACTCCCCACCAGCTAGCTATTAGGAGGGTAAACACCCTAGGAGTACCACAGAGGGGAAGGAAGGAGGGATCCTGACTGCAGATGCTATCCAGTTCGGACATCTACATTTATGGTAGGTACAAAACTGTACTATGTCCTTCATGGATGCATCTGCAGTCATAACAACTGGGTAGAATACCATAGCCAACTAGGGAGGAGGATAAAAGTAGATTATGGTGTGTTTAGGATCCCTTGCAGTACAGCAGTGGCAAACCCTGCTCGGGATCTGGAATATAGAGGCAAATTATAATGCTTGGCAAATGTATGCACGGAGGTCCAAGTAGCCTCAATAATGTCTTTGGTTGCCACTCGTAAGAAGGCTGTGGTAGTGGCTGTTGCCCTTGTAGAATGAGGTCTTATGTTCTGTGGAATTGGTTTTCCATGGAAGGAGTAACAGAATCGTATGCAATTTCCTATCCATTTGGAGATTGTCTGTTTGGAAATAGCTTTTCCTTCCCTTCCTGTTGCATAGGCTACAAAAGTTGGTCAGTCTTTCTGCTATTTTTGTTCTGTCCAAGTAGTAGCGTAGCTGTCTATGTACATCCAAGGTATGCAGTATTCTTTCCCTCTGTTTTGTGGGTTGGGAAAGAAGGTAGGTAGGTGGATTGCCTGGTTTAAAGACACTCTGGATACCACCTTAGGCATAAATGTAGGATTAGTCCTCATGGACACTATCTTGGTGGAAGATTAGGAAGGGTTGCACTGCCATTAAGGCCTGTAGTTCTGAAACCCTCCTTGCTGAAGTAATTGCCAGTAGGAAAGCAGTTTTCCATGACAGGTGTTGTAGGTCTGCTGTTGCTGCTGGTTCAAAGGGTGATAGTGTCAACTTTTCTAGCACAAAGTTTAAGTCCCAAGCTGGTAATGGTGGTTTCCTTGGAGGTTTTACATTCTTGATTCCTCTGAGGAACTGCCTGAGCAAAGGGTGAAAAAACAGGTGGATCAAAGCTGTATTCTGCTGAAATAGCTGATGCATGTATCTTGATGGAGGAGTAGGACAGGCCTGAATGAAGAAGTTCGCCAGATACTCCAGTATGTTAGGCATATCTATGTTTGACACATCTTTTCCTCTTTCCGTACTCCAAATGACAAACCTTTTCCATTTTCCAGCATAGTTCCTTCTTGTTGAAGGTCTGCGTGCTTCAAGAATAATGTCTTTCACTCTTTGGGAAAGTTCTGGATTAGCTGCTGCTATGTGATGTTCCATGCAGTCAGTTGCAACGTTTTTAGGTTTGGATGTATGATGCTGTAGTTGTTCTGAGTTAACATCAAAGGCATCAGGGGTATTGGCCACATATTGTTCCGAGACATGCTCCTCAGCAGTGGGTACCAGTGTTGTCTTGGCCAGTTTGGAGCTATCAGGATTATCCCTGGACGTTCTTCCTGGATTTTTAGTAGTACTTTGTGTATCAAGGGAAGAGGTGGGAATGCATATGCTGTTAGGCCTTTCCAGCTGAAGGAGAGCGAATCCACTTTCCATGCTAGTGGGTGGAATGTCCTTGTGCAGAATTTTTTGAGCTGGTGATTGAGAGGTGATGCGAATAGATCTATCTGAGGCATTCCCCATTTCTTTGAGATGGTCTTGAAGATGTCCGGGTGCAGCTTCCATTCGTGGGCATCCGATGTGGTTCTGCTTAATATGTCTGCTAGAGTATTTTCTTTTCCGGTACAAATATTGCCTGTAACTGGATGTTGTAGCTGAGTGCCAGGGTCCACAGCTCCAAAGTCATTCTGCATAGGGGTATGAATGAGTGCCTCCCTGTTTGTTGATGTACCACATGACTGTGGTGTTGTCTGTCCTTATCATCAACTGGCCCTCTTGGAGAAATGGTTTGAACTTTTGGATTGCCAGTTTTACTGCCAGCATTTCTTTTAGGTTGATGTGCAGGTGAAGTTGATCCTGTGTCCACAATCCTTGCACGCATTTGTCCAGCATGTGGGCCCCCCATCCTAGGTCTGAAGCGTCTGTTGTGATGGTCTGGCTTGCTTGACATCTGCGAAAGGGTAGGCCTGGGTTTGACTGACATGCCTGAGCCCACCATAGGAACTCCTGTTTTAAGCATGGAATTAGTGGGATTTCTGTTTCTAGGCTGTGTCTGTGTTGGGACCATAAATTCTTTAGGTACCACTGTAGTTTTCTCATATGTAGTCTGGCAAATGGGACCAAGATTATGCATGATGCCATGAAGCCCAAGGCCTGCAGTACTTTTCTTGCTGTTAACTTGTTCAGTTTTGTTAGTGCCAAGAAGTAAAGAGGGAGTTCTTTTGTTTTTCTGTAGTCAGGAATGCCATTTGTTTTACTGTGTCCAATTCCGCCCAAGAATGTCCTTGTTTGGGATGGTATCAGCCTTGACTTTGTAAATTGACTGTGTATCCCAGTGCTTGTAGCAAGTAAATGACCCTTTGTAAATCTGTTGTCAGCTTGCTTTTGTTGTCCCCTTGTAGCAGGCAGTCGTCCAGGTATGGGTAAATTTGAATTCCTGTAGTCTGCAATGGCGATTACTGATGCCAGGCATTTTGTGAATACTCTGGGCAGTAGATAAGCCAAAGGGCAATGCTGAGAATTGATAGTGCTCTGATCCTGCAAGAAATCTGAGGTATCTTCTGCAGATTGGTCGAATGGGGACGTGCAGGTATGCCTCCTTGAGATCTAGAGTTACCAGCCAAGACTCCTTGCCCAGCATGGGAAGAAGTTGCTGTAGGGTCAGCATTTTGAATTTTGGGACAATGATGTATGTATTTAAGGTGGACAGGTCGAGAATTGGTCTCCAACTTTTTCCTTTCTTGGGACTAGGAATAGTCTGGAGTAGAACCCTTTCCTTGCTCTGCTGTTGGCACTCTTTCCACAGCTCTCATGTTTGCTAACTCCATTATCTGTTGTAGTGCCTCTGTTTTTGATTTGGAGGTAGATTTGGCATTCCTCTTTGACTGGGAAAGTGTGGAAGTGAAACCGTAACCTTGATCTATGGTTTGTAAAATCCATTTGTCTTTTGTTATGTAGTGCCAGTTCTTTGAAAATAAGGTTAACTTTCCGCCTAGAGGAGCTGCTATTTGTTCCCTGGTAGGCGGATTTAGGTTAAGTCACTGTGGTTGTGCTGATGTAGTGGCAGTGGTTGTGTCTGTGCCTCTGTTGTTACCTTGCCACTGTCGCCTCTGTAGGCACCTCCTCTGGATTGGTTTCTGCCTCTGGAACGTCTATTCCTGCCCCTTTGAAATTTTGTGGAGTCAGGAAAGGACCAACATTTGGCAGGCCAGTTCCTGCTAAACCTTGGGGGTTGAACCTGCAAGAAATCTTTAACCGTTTGAACAGATTTTGCTTTTTCTTCCATTTTCTTCATAACCTGCTGGGCAGGTGTACCAAACAAACTTGTCTTATCCATAGGAGCATCTAGCAACTTAGCTTTAACATGATCCGTAAAGCTTGCTCCTTTAGCCATGCATGCCTTCTTATCACTGTGCCAGTCATGGCTGATCTAAATGAAGCCTCCAGTGCATCATAGCCACATTTTAAGGAATGGTTGCTAACCTGTTGTATGTTATTTACCATTTCTAATACATATTTCTTATCAAGAGATTCATCAGTGCTTAGTTTTTTTAGTTAACTGATCAAGCATAAACTCTTGGTATTGTATCATGTGAAACTGACAATTTAAAGCTCTAGCTGAGAGAGTAGCTGAAGTGTAGACCTTTTTACCCCATCTGTCTAATGACCTTGCTTCCCTTTCAGAAGGAATAGGGTTTTAGCTATGGTCGCTGCTACTGCCTTGGGACCCTGGGATATAGTTTCGGGTCTGCAAGTGGGGCCTTGTAAAGGTGGTGATGAGTATCTGGCACCCTGTAAAATCTGTCTGGTTTGGCAGGGGCTGGGGGTAAAGAATCTGGAGCGGAGCAGACATCATTGAAAGCATCATCCACCACAGAGAGAACAGGAGGTATAGCTAAGGGCCTGTGCTGTGGGAGGTGCAGAAAGGTCCTAAGTCTTTTCTGGAGTCTGAAAAATCCTGTTGCTGCCATTGGAACTGCTCTCATGGCATGTAAGGTTTCCCCAAAGGAGAATTCTTCTGGTGGGGAAGCAGCTGGAATGGATTCTTCAGCATCAGAATCCTCAAAATTGGAGAAAGGAACCTCTGGCTGGTCAGTTATGTCTGATTCATCAGCAGAATCATCAGAGGACACTGGCTCAGGGGGCTCTGCCCTAGGTCTTTTCTCTGGGGCTGAGAGGCCCTGTCTGGGTGAGATTGAGATCCTCTAATTAATGAGATTAAATCTTCTGCCAAATTAAGCATTTGAGAACTAGAAGAGGGCCTGGATGTGGGGGGTTTAACAGGCACTGTTTTAGTAGTCTTGGCTGCTTTAGCCCTGGCGAAGGCCTTAATGGACATGGCTGCTGGAGGCCTAGCAGCACCACGTGCTGGGGTAGAGACATCCAAGGGAATGGTGTCTGATAAGTCAGTGGCAACCACCGTAGTGGATAAAATTTCTGAGGCCGATTCAAGAGTGGTAGCAGGGGCCTCAGTTGTAGAGATAGGTTCAGCTGTACTTTGATCCGTTTTCTCGGTTTCGGCCGAAACCGAGACACTCGCGGTTTGCTTAACCATGGTTTCGCCGAAACCCGCGGACCGCAGTGTGTCGGTCTTTATCTTTGCGTTTGGCAGATTGGGTAGTCGGAGGGTCCGACGGCATAATATACGCAAAATCAGAACCGAAAAACTGTTCTGCAAACTCCGACCGACGCCTAGCGTTCGCCGGTTGAAAGAAGCACAGGCGAACAGGCTGCTACGCCGTGGGCTGGGCCTAAACAAGGCAGACAATAAGAGTGGAAATCTTTATGAGGTATTTGTTTCCCACAGGTTAAACAATTATTAACTTTTTCTGACATCGGCTGAGGCAAGAAAGAGTCCCCAACGGGGTACTTAGCTTTAGAAGTCTTCGAAGTAGTATTCGGTAGAAGTAATCTCTGGATCCGACCGACCGGCACTTGCGAACAGCTTCTGCTTCGGGCGCCACGCGGCAAGAAAGACTGAGGAAAATGGCGTCGGCTGATGCTTTTATACCCGAAGACCAACAGAGATGACGTCGGGTGAAGTGCGACATCAGCCGAAGCCGGACCCGGACTTTGGAATCCGGCCGACTGAAGGGCTGCCTGACGACAGGACAACCCAGTTGTTATGACTGCAGATGCATCCATGAAGGACATCTGGCAGTTCAAAGCTCTCATTGCTAAAGTAGAAGAGGTATACACCTTCTTACCCCATCTATCCAAAGCTCTAGCTTCCTTATCCAGAGGAACCGGATTCTTAACAACAGAGGCTCTAACACCCTTAGGCCCCTGACTAATAGTTTCTGGGTCCGCCCTAGGACTCTTATACAGATATTTATGAGCCTCAGGCACCCTGTAATACCTGTCCGGTTTAACTGGGGCAGGAGGCACAGAATCTGGATTAAGGGAAGCTTCCGAGAAAACATCTGAAACAACATCCAAAACCGGAGGTATAGCTAAGGGTCTATGCTGTGGTAAAACAAGAACTCCCTAAGCCTCTTCCGGGAATCAGAGTAATCCTGTCCCTCCCACTTAAAATGCTCCCTCATGGAATGGAGAGTTTCTGAAAATGAAAAATCCTCTGGAGGAGAAGCAGAAGGAGTGGAATCCTCTGCATCAGAATCAGAATAAGGAGGGAAATCTTGAATGTCCTCAGTAGAAGACTCTGAATCATCTGAGGCCTGCTCCAAACTTTCCAACTCTGGCTCCATCCTGGGCCTCTTATCAGGAGGGGCATAGAACCTCTAATTAAAGTAATCAAATCCTCTGCCATTTTAAGCATGTGCTTTTAGGCACAGACCCTGAAGAACCAGAACTGACACCAGAGGAAGGCAAAACAGACCTGCCCTTAGAAGGAGCCTTAGAAACAGTAGCAGAAGGCCTAACCACCTTAGGCATAGAAGGGAGAATAGTAACCTGAGAGGCCCCTTCAGCCTGGCCTGCCTCCTGAGAGGCCACATCTTGTAAAATCAAAGTTTCCCCTGGGACTCAACAGAAACTTCAGCCGGATCCACCTGTTCAGCTGTAGCTTCTAAAGGTCCGGGCGAAACGGACGAATCATCCTGCCTAGGCTTTAAAGATTTGTCTTTGCGCTTCTTAGTAGAAGCAGGCGCCGAACATCCGACGGCATATTATAGTTACACCTCTTGCCAAAGACTAACCTAGCGCAATCTAACCTCCGCTTTATAGTGCTTATTAAACCTAGCACAAAACCGACACCCGACTACGTGTTCGGTCCCAAACAAGGAATACAAAGCGAGTGGTAATCCCTATGCGTATCTGTTTCCCACAAGAAATACAATTATTCACTTTTTCTGACATCCGGTAAGTAACTGAGGCAAGAAAAACAAAATATTCCCCAACGGGTACTTAGCCCAACTTGGTATCGGTCTGAAACTCCGAAAACGAAAAATTTCAGAACGCCGAACGGCACTTGCAACTCTGCTTCTGCATCGGACCATGCGGCAAAAAAGACTGAGGATATGACGTCGGTCATGCGCCTTTATACCCTGACGCTCTGATGTCAGATCTAGGTGCCCATGACCGACGTCAGCCTAATACTTTGGTATTCGGGCCGACCGAGGACAGCGGACTACCCATAAGTAAGGACTGCAGCAATGTGAGATGAAGAACATCTGGAGACTGTTTCTTCACAGGCATACCACTGGAAGATTTACCTGCAAGTCTGAAGGACTCGGGAGGCCTGGCAACTGCCGTAGTGGCAGAGGTTGTCTGTATGAGCTTGCTGTCCGAACAAAGAACAGATGCCTCGGACACCAGAGCCAGCTTAGCGGCTCCAGATGCAGTTGAAGAGGCAACAGGCAGCAGGTCAGAAGACAAAATGGAAGCCGGAGGCCTGAGGGACTCTGAAATGGTCTCAACAGAGGCCTGCGGTTGAAAATCGGCGGACTGCAAAGGCGCCTCACTGGCTACCGCCGGACTCACAACCGACTTATCTGAAGACTTGACCTTCTTGAAGCCTGTCGCGGTCCTTGTCCTTACGTTTCTTAGGGATATCCGAAGCCTGAATACCAGCAGACACCATACCGACAAACTTAAGCCACACTCCAAAATGCTTAGCTAAAAGCTTGGCCCAACGACTAATAGTACGCAGATTAAAGGAAGCACAGAGGTCACAATTAGGAACGTCATAATACAATAGTAATGAAAACCTCTATGGGGAATCTGCTTTCCACAGGTAAGACAATTATTGACTTTTTCTGACATTTGTTAAGGCAAGAAAACAGGATCCCCAATGGGGTACTTAGCTGTAGCCAACTTCAACTTTGTAGTCTGAAACCAAAAAGGTAAACTGCCGACAGGCACTCCTGCAAAAATGCTTCTGCTTCGGGCTCTGTGGCAAAGAAGACTGAGGAAGTGACGTCGGCTGCCTCCTTTTGTATCAGACGCCCTGACGTCCTTTTACAACCGATGACAGCCGATGTCATATTTACTTACCTTTGGTATTCTGGCCGATTGAGGGCTACCGGGAGCCGGATAACCCATTGGTTAGGACTGCAACAGTGAAACACGATGAACATCTGCAACAGGGAAGAGAAGGGCATCTACTGTTATAGTAAGATTTTACACAACTGTACTATGTCCTTCCATACCACTGTTGCAGTATTCATTACACTAGGAAGAATACAATAGCACTGGGAGGAGGAAGGGCCAGCAGAGACCTCTAGGAAGTCATGTAGAATGACCCTAGTAAAACCAGCTCTGGCTCTAGAAATCACATACAACTTACAGTTCTTGGTAAAGGCATGCACAGAAGTTCAGGTAGCTGCCTCATGAATAAAACTAGTATCCAAACCTTTGAAAAAAGCACCAGAAGACGCAGCCTTAGTAGAATGAGCCTTAATAGAAGAAAAAAGGCTCTTTCCATGAAAAGAATAGCAAAAATAAATAGCTTTAGATATCCAAGAAGAAATGATTTGCTAGGAAAAAGCCAAACCTAAAGACTTAGGATAAAAAGAAAGAAAAAGCTATACAGATTTATGAAAAGCCTTAGTTTTACCCAAATAATATATCTCAGCCTTATATGCAAAGTGTGCAAAACCTACTCACTAGGAGATTGCAGAGAAGGAAAAAACGTGAGTAAATGAATAAACCGATTAAGAGAACTTGTTAACTACCTTGGGTATAAAAGAAGGATTATTACGAAGGGACACAGTGTCCTTATGATAAACTAAAAAAGACAGAACAGACACAAGGGCTTGCAGCTCAGACACCTGTCTGGTACAGGTAAGAGCCAAAAGAACAACAGTCTTCCAAGAACAATGTTATGAGGAATTTGAAGCAGCAGGCTCAACAAAAGGCAGAGTCAATTTTTCTAAAACAAAATTAAAGGCCCCCAGGAAGGAATGACAGGCTTCCTGTGAGGTCTAATGTGAAGGATGCCTTTAAGAAACTGTTTCCCCTCAAATCTAGAGGCTAAAGGAGGGAGGGGGTCAAAGGCAGAGACAGCGGATAGGTTGGCCTTAACAGAAGAATATACCAATCCAGCATTGAGCAATTCATACAAATAAGAGAACCAAAAGAACATCCACAGTAAGTGGATCCAGGTTATGAGAAAGTCAAACAGAAAATCTTTTCCATTTGGATAAGTAAGATTTTCTAGTAGTGAATTTCCCAGCCTGCTGCAGGACCTGAAGCATGTCTTCAGGAAAAAAAAAAAAAAAAAAAAAAGGTACTTGAAGGGGGGATCAAAATCCTATCACCCACAATGTCAGTTGAACAGTGGACAGGTGGGGATGGGATGAGAGATCCCTTGTCTTGTGCAAGTAGGTCCACCCTATGAGGTAATTGTGATGACTGCCCTTGGCTAGATGCAGAAGAGAGAAAAAATTGTCTGGGCCAAAAGTGAGTTAACAGACAGATTTTGGGAGCATCCCGTTTCATCTTGAACAGGACCTTCAGAATGAGAGGAAAGGGAGGGAAGCCATAAAGAAACATCCCCTTCCAAGAAAAAGAGAGAGCATCCGCCTACCAGACCAGAGGGCATAGGACTCTGGTGCAAAATATAGGAAGCTGTCTGTTCAGAGGGGAAGCAACTAGATATACTTGAGGAATACTCCACTGGTGGATAATGTACATAAAACACATCCTTGTGAAGCATCCACTCATGGCATTGTGTTATGGACCTGTTCACAGACTACCACTATGTTCTGAACTGAGGGAATGTAAACTGCCTGAAGGATCACCTGACACTGGATAGCTAGATCCCAAACCTGAAGGGCTAACCTGCATAGAGGAGAAGACCTTGCACCCCCTCCCCCTTGCTTATTGATATACCATATCACTGTGGTATTGTCTGAGAATCTTGAGGGGCTATGGAAGGAAGAGAGAAAGAAAAGCATGAAGTGCCAGCAGGTGCACTTATCTCTGACACTGATGTGGCCTTTCCTTTGTTGAAGAGACCAAAGGCCTGCCACTTTCAGAGGGCCAAAGGAGGGCCCCATCCCATATCTGAAGCATCTGTAAAAAAAAGTTCCTGAGAAGGAAATGAAGGTTGAAAAGGAAGCCGTGGGTTAAGGGACAACTGATGAATTAACCACTAAAGTTCCATTTGAGGCATGGAAGTAGAGGGACTAGAAAAGCTAAAGGATGAGAATGTGGAAGCCAAACTGACTTTAGAACCACTGAAGCTGAGCTTGGCTAGAGGTAACATAGGCATGGTGGAAAGCCATGAAACCAGAGCCCTCAGAAATGTTCCGACTGTAAATGAAACCAGGGAATAAGGGAATGAATGAAATCAATGAGAGTTAAAGCCTTGGGAGGAGGCAGGGATGCCAGCATCCCAGAAAAACAAGTTACTGAGGAGTCAAGAATGACTTTTGAAAAGTTTACAGTAAACCCCAGGCTTTGCAGGAGAGAAATAGCAAAGTGAAGATGCTGCAGTAAAATCGCTGGGGAGGAAGCATGAACAAGTAGGTGGTCCAGATAAGGAAAGTCAGTACAGTTGTGTACACTTACCATAAATGTAGATGTTAGAGTGTATTCACTGTTGCAGTCATTACATTTGGGTAATCTGCTGGCAGGTTGCCCTCAGTCGGCCTGATTAAAGTCTTGGGTCCTGCGTCGGTTGCTGTCCCTTCTTCCATGACGTCAGGTCGTCAGGGGTATAAAACATGCAGCCGACACCATTACATCCGTTTTTCTTGCCCTAGATGTCAGGTGCCCCCCAAATGGGGAGCCAAATATTTAAGTAATTAAAAACACAAACATATACCTCCAAACAAAAGCAAAAACACCAAAAAGGCTTTTAAGCATAGTAAAGGAAAGTATAGTAAGAGAAAAACAGGGGGTTGGAGGGAGGGTAACCAGGACTGCAACAGTGAATACACTAACATCTACATTTACGGTAACTGTACTATGTTCTTCGTGTTTCACTGTTGCAGTCATTACATTTGAGTAGATTCCCAAAGCTATGGCTGGGAGGATGGATTTATACAGCATTAGGATCAGCTATAAGGACCTGCAGGACAGCAGTGGCAAAGCCAGCTCTGGATTTAGAGAAGAAAGGTAAATGGTAATGTTTGGTGTACGTATGAACTGAGCTCCAGGTAGCAGCTTCTGGAATGTCTCTATTAGGAACACCTCTGAGAAAGGCTGTAGAAGCAGATGCAGCCCTGATGGAATGAGATCTGATCCCTTGGGAGATAGTTTTACCATGGTGCATATAGCAGAACCGAATACAATGGCTTATCCATTTGGAAAAAGTCTGCTTTGAAATAGCCTTTCCCTCTGCCCCTGCAGCAAATGCCACCGGTAGTTGTTCAGATTTTTAGAGATTATGTCCTGTTTAAGTAAAATCTATGTTGTCTGTGCACATCCAATGAATGCAGAATACGCCCCCCTTGTTCTGTGGATTGGGAAAGAAAGTTGGCAAATGAATAGTCTAATTACTATTGGATACCACCTTAGGCATGAAGGATGGATTTGTCCTGAGAGACACTGTCCGCATGAAAAATAATGAAAGGCTCCACTGACATAAGAGCCTGTAATTCGGAAATCCTTCTAGCTGAAGTGACTGCTAAAAGGTAAGCTGTTTTCCAGGAGAGAAATTTTAAGTCGGCAGTAGCAGCAGGCTCGAAAGGAGGAAGAGTGAGTTTTTTCAATACAAAATTGAAGTCCCAGGCAGAGGTTGGAGCTCTCCTGTGTGGTCTTAAGTTCTTGGCCCCCCTGAGATACTGCTTTAGCAGAGGATGAGAGAAAAGGGGAGGTTCTGTGTTGTAATGAGCTGAAATGGCTGAGGCATGGATTTTTATGGAAGAAAAGGACAGGCCCTTGTGAAGCATCTCAGTTAAGTATTGCAAAAATCTGAGGAATATTGGGCACTGCTGTGCTTAACCCTTGTGATTGATTCCAGGCACAGAATCTTTTCTATTTGTCAGCATAAGATTTTCTAGTACTAGGCCTTCTTGCCTCCAAAATGACATCCATCACAGGCTTGCTGAGGGATGCTAAGGGTGAATTTAGGTGATTAGCCACGCTGCAAGATTCTAAGTTTGGAGCAGAGTGTGCCAAATTTGGTTGTTCTGCTGAGACAGTAAGTAAGGTGTCTAAGGCAGGTGCCACGGTGGAAGGTGTGACACTGCGCAGGAGTGGGTGCCAGTGTTGGCGAGGCCAGTCTGGAGCAATCAAAATCATTTTTGGTTTGTCCTGTTTGACTTTCAGTAGAACTTTGGAGAGCAGAGGCAGAGGGGCAAAAGCATAAACTGATAGATCATACACTTTCCAGGCATTTTTGTGATTAGTTCTCGTGCAGAATTTGTCCAACTGATAGATCTTTTTGCCTCACCCCAGAACTATGTCTGGACTCCCCCATTTGCATGTCAAAATGTTGAAAATCCGTGGTTTCAGTTTCCATTCGTGTAGGTCCAGGAGATTTCTGCTTAGTTTGTTTTCCAGAGTATTCAGCTTTCCTGGCAGGAATTGAGCTTGTAGTTGTATTTGATAGGTCAAGGCCGTGTTCCACAATGCCATGGCTAGTCTGGAAAGGGGGTAGGAGTGTGTACCCCCCCTGCTTGTTTATGTACCACATAACTGTGGTGTTGTCTATCATTAATTGTCCTGGATGAAGGTAGTCCTTGAAGGCTGTCAGGGCATTCTGTACAGCTAGCATCTCTTTTTGACTGATATGAAGGTGCATTTGATTTGGGCTCCATTTGCCCTGAATGTACTTCACTGCCAGACGAGTCCCCCAAGCATAGTTTGATGCGTCTGTAGTTAGGGTTTGGGCAGCAGGGGGGTGGAGTGAATGGCAGTCCCTTGTTTTGGTGGCAGGCCTCTGTTCACCATAGGAACTCTAATTGCAGGCAAGGTATGATAGGAATCATTTTTTCCAGGCTGTGACAATGCTGACTCCATAAACTTTTCAAGTACCACTGAAGTTTCCTCATATGCAGTCTTGCATATGGAATTGGAAGAATGCAGGAGGCCATGAACCCCAAGGCTTGCAGAATTTGTCGTTCAGATAGCAGGATTTTTGTGGCCACCTGTTTGAAGTAAGTTACCAAATGAATTTGCTTTTCTTGCGTAAGGTAAGCCATCTGGCCAGCTATATTCAAGCTCGCACCCAGGAATGCAATTTTGAGAGGGTACCAGTTGTGATTTCTTTTCATTTATGGTGTACCCTAGACAAATTAGAACCCTTTTTACAAACGCCAGATGTTTTAGAAGAATGTCCCTGTTTTCTGCCTGAATTAGACAATCGTCCAGGTATGGATATATTTGAATATTTCTTTGCATGCAAAATGCAATTACTGCAGCCAGGCACTTTGTGAAGACCCTGGGTGCAGTAGATAAGCCAAAGGGCAGTGCAGAGAACTGGTAATGCAAGTAGCCTGCTTTGAAGCGGAGGTATCTTCTGCAAGATTCCCTGACTGGAATATACAGGTAAGCCTCAAGTCTAGAGTTACCAACCAGGCATCTTTGCCTAGCATAGGAAGTAACTGTTGAAGAGTCAGCATCTTGAATTTTGGAATGTCCAGAAATGCATTTAGAGTAGACAAGTCCAGAATTGGACGCCATGATTTTTCTTTTCTTGGTACCAGGAAAAGTCTTTAATAGAAACCTAGAAAGGGAGAGTCTTGAATAAAAACCTTGTCCCTTTTCCTCTTCTGGTACTGGTTGAATAGCCCCCATGTTCATGAAGGACAGTAATTGTTTCTGGGCCTCTGCCCACTGATTTGGGGGCAGGTCTGGCCATCAGCTTGGTATCGGCAACATGTGGAAATGAAATCTGTATCCCTGGGATACTACATTTAAAACCCATTTGTCCTGGGTTATAAGTTGCCAGTTTCTAGCAGAAAGTGACAGTTTTCCCCCCAAAGGGGCGGCTAAGTGTTTGGTAAGTGTAAAGGGAAGTCGTGTTTACCATAGGGAGGTGCCTTGTTGTTTCCAGATTTGGCGGAGGAGGCACCCCATTGTTTTGTTCTAATAGTCCCTTGTGACTGAAACCTGGAGCTTTTGGAATGTCTGGGTTTGACTTGAGTGGCTCTCGAAGGAACTGGAAAGGACCAGTTCTTAATAGGCCAGTGCCTACTAAAGCTTGGAGGTTGCACTTGTAAGAAATCTTTCACAGTTTGCATAGATTTAGCTTTATCTTCCATCCTTTTTAAAACTTCTTCAGCCTTATTACCAAAGAGACGGTCCTGTTGTAAAGGAGCATCCAACACTTTTGCTTTAACATGATCAGGCAGAGTTTGCACTTTGAGCCAAGCATGCCTTCTTAGCACAGACCAGTTACAGCAGCCCCGCAAGAGGCCTCCAAAGAATCAAAACCACATTGCAAAGTACGTTTTCCAACTTGTTCAGCTGAATGCAATAAATCCTGTAAATCTTTATTTTCCACACAGTCAGAAATTAACTTAATTTTCTGTTTAAGCAGTCCCATGATATGCTGTTGATATTTAAGCATATGAAATTGACAGTTAAAAGCCTTGATTGCCAAGGTTGCAGAAGTGTAAACCTTCTTACCCCATCTATCTAGCGCCCTGGAATCTCTATCAGAAGGGGTAGGATTTTTAGCAGTGGAGGCCTTAATGCCCTTGGGACCCTGAGAAATGGTTTCAGGATCAGCAGTAGGATTTTTGAAATGGAATTTGTGGGAGTCAGAAACCCTGTTGTATCTGTCTGGCTTACAAGGAGCCATGTCTAGAACAGGAGGTATAGCCAAAGGCCTATGCTGAGGAAGAAGAAGAAACTCCCCAAGTCTCTTTAGATTCACAGAAATCCTGACTTTCCCAGTGGAAATGCTCCCTTAAAGGTATGTAAAGTTTCCCCAAAAGAAAAATCTTCAGGGGGAGAAGCAGAAGGAATGGAATCTTCTGCATCAGAGTCCTCATAAGTAGGTATAGACAAATCCTGTTCATTAGAAGAGTCAGAAGAAATAGAATCCTGTTCAGAAGATTCATAATCAATGTCTTGCCTAGGCCTCTTAGAGGGGGTGGAGGTTGGCTACCCCTGATCAGAGTAATTAAATCTTCATCCATTTTGGTCATTTGTTTTTTAGGCATAGGGGCCTTAACATGTGGCTCAAGCGTCATGTTTTTAGACCGATTTAGATTTTGGCCTTAGTTTTGAAGATGGCGTTGGTCTAATATACAAATTTGTAGGCCTGAAAACACCCTCAGAAGCCGGTGCCTGCACAGCGGCTCCGGACCCATCTAAGATAGAGTCATCCACGGGGGGGTTTCATAACTGAAGCATCTCGCGGCATACCAGACTTCGAATGGGTCTCAGTAGAGGCCTGCAAATCAGAAGTAGCAGGTGTCAGGGGCTGCGAAAGCGCCTCACTGAGTACCGGCGAACTGGCGACTGGCTTAGGAGAAGCGTTGTCATCGGTTTTGGACCTAGACGGCCTGTCTCTGTCTTTTTCTTTGCATTTTTTTTTAGGTATTCCGGTAGTCTGATTGCTAACAGATGACATTTCTGGATAATTAAAGCGTGAGCCAAAATATTTAGAAGCAAAAATATACAGATGTTTAATAGTGCGTTGACTGAATTTAGCACAAAACTGACAGCAAGGTACGTTGTGGTCAGGGTCTAGGCAAGGAATACAGTACAAATGAAAATCCTTAGGAGGTATTTGCTTCCTACAAGTAATGCAATTATTAAACTTTTACTGACATCGGTAAGGGGAAAGAAAAAAAGTTTCCCCAACAGGGTACTTAGCTTTTTAGTTGAAGACTTCGGTTCTGAAACTCAAACGAAAATTTCAGGAGTTGGCCGACCAGCACTAGCGAGCTGCTTCTGCTTCGGGCACCACATGGCAAGAAAGACTGATGTAATGGCATTGGCTGCATGTTTTATACCCCTGACGACCTGACGTCATGGAAAAAGGGACAGCAACCGATGCAGGACCAAAGACTTTGTTAATCAGGCCGACTGAGGGCAACCTGCCAGCAGATTACCCAAGTGTAATGACTGCAACAGTGAAACACGAAGAACATCTGTATCCCTGCCAACCTGCATAAAGCAATCAAATGAGCAAGGTATTTGGTGAAGACCCTTGGGGCAAGTAGAGAGCCCAAAAGGGCAAAGCATACAACTGAAAATGCCAGGAAGCAACAGAAAAACAAAAAACTTCTTGAAAAAGGGATGAATAGGAATGTGTAGATAAGCATCCTTAAGATCCAGGGAAACTAGAAAACCCTGAGGAAGTAGCAGAAGAAACAAGGTTTGAAAGGATAGCATCCGAAAGGAAAGGACCTCCAAAAAGATGTTTAGCTGAGAAATATCCAGAATGGGTCTAAAGGTGCCTTCTTTCCTGGGGACCAAAACCATTCTGGATTAAAACCCCCTAACTCCTCTGTGGAGTCGGAACTTCCTGAATTGTTCCTTGAGCTAACAGGCCCTGAAGCACCTCTGGAAAAAAAAGGTCAGTTGTTCCTGAGAAGGCTGAGGAATGTCCAAAAAAAAGGGGGGTGGATTTCCAAACCATAAAAAAAAGAGCCCAGGAGTCCTGGATGACCTTTACCCAAAATGGGGCAGAGAAAGATGAATGTGACTGAGAAGAACAGGATAGTCAGACAGCACCTGGTTTGTCAGGAAAAGGAGGCTTCTGAGTACAAGGAGTTTGTGGAGCCTTAGCAGGGGGGCCATTCTCTCTCCCATTTTAGCTCTGGGGAAGGCAAGACTGTCTACAGACAAAGACAGGCTTGTTAATCCCTCAAACTTGTGAAGTGAAACAAAAATATGTTTCAGCTCCTGCAAGGCCTTACTCCTTTCTTGCAAAACAATGATCAAACAACAGCACCAAACAAATGTTTTTATCTAGAAGAGCATCCATCAGTTTAGGATGAAAGTCTGAGCCAGGAATACCTCCGCAAAACAGATCCAAAAGCAACAGCCCTAGATGAAGCATCAGCTGAATCATAGCTGTATTTATTGGAATGTCAAGTAACTTGGGAGGATGTCCCTAGTAAGGCAAAAGCAGAGACGTTCCCTTCAGAATCAGGAAGATCTAAAATGGCTTGACAGGCCTGAGAGAGAAAATCTAAGACATACCTGGTCATGTGCGTCCGATAGTTCACAGCTCTAAATGCCAGGGTGGCAGCTTAGCTGAAGGCAGCAGTTTGGAAGGCTAATCAGAAGCCACTGACACCACAGAAGAGTCAGCAGAGAGGCACTTGTTAAGAAACTTCCAGTCATCATGCACTTTATAAAACCTATAAGCCTTCTTGGGAGCAAGGGATTGGAAGTCAGGAGTCTGAGGAGCAGTGGAAAAAGCATCCAGTATGGCAGCAAGAACAGAGGGCCTAGGAGACTCCATCTGCAGAAACTCATAGTACCTCTTCTGAACATCAGACACCTAAGCAAAGCCCCATTTAAAAAATTCCATCATACAGAAAATAGCATCACCAAACAAAATCTCCTCAAAAGGAGAGTCAGGACCAAAAGACTCTTCTTCAGAACCACAGTCTAATGGAGAAGGAATCCGAGAAGAAGTGACTCCATCAGAATCAGCATCATCATTAGAAGAATCCTGTTCCCTAGACCTCTTAAGAGGAGCAAAATACCAAGGAGGAGCAGGAACCCCCCTGTGGAGAATTCAGAGCCATAAAGGCATTAAACAGTCTTTGAGTGAAGTTTTGCCATTCACTGAGAATCTTTAGGAGCAGGCAAAATGCGTTAGGTTTTCTGTGTCTTTCTGAATGGGACAACGGCATTAAAGCAATTTAGGAGGTCTGATCCCTCATGACACTCTACAACGGCAGTTAGAACCTCTTCCCTCACTAACATCGGAGTTAAACACCCCTAGGTCTTTTGATCATCAGCAGCAGTTCCCCGGTACATCTGAAGTGGACGTCTGCAAGGCCTCCACGGACGTGCATAGTCTCGATTGTGTGTCAGCCTCTGAAACGGTTGGGGCAGAGGACACGGAGAAGGAAACTAGATGACTCTCGAGGCTTTCACCAGCCTCAAGAGATGTCCAGTGCTGCGGTACAGCCAAAGAATCCAACCGAGCTTTCCTAGTCTTTCTTCGCAGATGGCTGGCCCTCAGGCCTGGAAGACCTCCACATAGTGTCTTTAGCCACCAGTTTAAGTCGTTGGTTATCTATGTAAAATCTCAAAGAAAGAAAGCCAACTACCCAATGTCTTAGGGACGAAAGAGCGACAAGTCTCACAAACATATGGTCGCGGGAAGTGCCAAAACAGAACAAACACTGCTTGTGACTATCTTTTTGGGGAATTTTCCCTTTCTGGATGACATAAAACTAACAAACAGCACAATGCAAAACAAAGATAAGCAAAATCAAAAAACCCCAAAGGGCACTTAACTGAAATTAGTTGGGTAACCAGCAAACAAGCGTTCAGACCGATTTTTGAAGATGGCTTTCGGACTGGTGGCAAAGAAGTTCGGAGGATGGTATATCCAGATGTCACCTTTATGCTCTACACCATGCATGGGGAGGATGTGTGTGACATATGATGTATCCATTACAACCTAAAGGGTTTTTTATACTACAACGGCAGTTGGAACCTGGTATTTATACCTTATAAACAGAACTATTAGCGAAGAAACCATTCCTGATATCTGGAAAATCTCATACATCATCCCCTTACATAAAGGTGGCAACTCCAATGACTACTCTAATTATAGGCCCATAGCTCTCGTCACCAATAGCAAAGATTATGGAAAAATGCATACACTATCAACTAATGGGTCACCTGACTAAACATAATATTCTGTCCAATTGCCAACATGGTTTTAGGCCTTTTCACAGTACTACCACTGCCCTCCTTTCCTTCACTGATTTTATCAATAAAAATCGCAATAATAACAACCTATCTTCAGCACTCTTTATAGACCTTTCCAAAGCCTTTGATATGGTCAACCATCCCCTGCTCTTACAAATCCTGGAATCTATCTCTCTTGAACCCAAGGCTATACACTGGTTTGCCTCTTACCTCAGCAATAGAAAGCAGGCTGTCCTCTGGGGTAACAAACTCTCATCTCTACTACCAATCACACTTGGTGTTCCCCAGGGCTCTATTCTAGGTCCTCTTCTTTTCTCTCTATTCATAAATGACCTTCAATTGGCCTTACCCCAAGCCACATGCATTCAATATGCTGATGACTCCACACTTATCTGCTCCGCTAAAACTACCTCTGAGTTACAAACCCTTACTCAAAATGTCTTCAACACAGTTGAGGCATGGTTCTTAAAACGCTGTTTACTCTTGAATGCTAAAAAAAAACAAACTCCTCCTATTTAAGCCCACTTCTAGGTCCCCCCCACTAGTATTCTCCATTTCATCTAGCAATGGTACCCTTATATCCCCTGATTCTACCACTAAGCTGCTAGGTGTGACAATAGACAACAGCCTTACTTTTGATACTCATATTAACAATACCATTAAAACTGTCAATAGAAAATTGGGCTCCCTCTACAGAATTAAACATTCTTAACTCCCAGTGCTAAATCTACACTCGCCCACTCTCATCTTATTTCTACTCTCCTCTATGCTTCACCTATTTACACTAACCTAAAGAAAAACAATCTCTCTAAATTGGCTAACACTCTTAATAACATTGCTAGATTTGTTACAGGAAATAAATATAGAACTCACCACTGTCTCAACCTACAGCAACTTCACTGGCTTGAATTACACAACATGCTATTACTCTCTCAACTTACCTTTGTCCACAGGATATTCTACCAACCTAACAATACACCTATCCTCTCTAATCTCTTTACCCCTTATACAAACCTCAATTCCCTTCGGTCCTCTAACAAACTTTTAGTATCTATATGTAAATTCAGCTGGTGACTCTCTTTTCTCCAACACCATTGGTAAGTCTTGGAATCAGCTTCCTACTGAACTCACTTCCATCACATCTCCTATTCTCTTTAAACAAAAACTAAAAACACACCTAAAAAAACACTGGTTATGCCCTTGTCTCAATCCTGACTAACCATGACCACAGCAATCTCTCTCCTTCTATCTTCCTCTACTCTTTACCTGCTCACTATTATGTGATTCTTATATTTTTATTTCCTTTCTCTATTCTTATTTATCGTGTTTATTTTTCTTACATATATGTCCGAAACTGCTAAATATATGTATTACTAAACCAGGATTTAATTCCCATTTTTCTGGCACTATACTTGCTCATCCAACCAAACTTTGTAATTATCATTTTTATGTTATAAACTGTTTGTACCATGTGGAGCTTTTCTCCCCGGGCCTCTGCTGAAAATGGAGATGTCTCCAGCTAGACTAGCCCGGTTAACAAATGTTAAATAAATAAATAAATAAATAAATAAAAATACTGTTCAGACATGGGGCCACCCTTAGCAGGGAATACCAATTGTAAGGAATACAACAGTTATATGGAAGGACATGTACCTGGATCTCTCAGACCTGCTGTACAACAGATGCAGCAATGAAGGCACAGGAAGAGGACGCCAGGCATTAAGCTGCTGACAACACAGGATAGTAAGTAATCGGATAAAATAAATAAAAGGCAGCATAGGGTAGGTGGCAGCCTAAGACTCCGAATGGAGAGATGATAAAAATCAGCAAGCAAAGAAGAGTGGTATTGCTGGAACTGAATTCATCTTCAAGTCTTGGTGAGTACCTTCACAAGGTGGACCCTGTTTTTCAGAAAATCTCACCAAGACAACATGGATATATAAACTGCATTTTATATAGCATACATCATGGACAGAAGTAGGCAGGGTTGCCACCTTCCTTTGTGGTGAAAACCGGAGTAAAGCCACACCCCTCACGTCACTAGTGACCCCTCCCACCCCTCTCCCGCTCACATTCCGCCCATTTTGTGACGTTGCAGTGACATCACTCGGTGGGGAACACCCTCTTTCTTCGTTCCTGCTGCCTGCTTTCAGCTGATTTACTATGCTTTTCTGTAAAAAAAAAAAAAGCATTGTAAATCAGCCGATTTACAAACTCTGATAGTCTTTTTCCTTTTTGAAACAGAATACCGGAGTTTGTACAGTGTCTTCCGGGCTACAGGAGAATCAGTTTGATTTCCGGATAGTCCGGGAAAAAAAAACAGAGGGGTGGCAACTCTAGAAGTAGGTTGAAAAATAAAAAAAAGATAGCCAGGTGCACAAGTCCCAGGATAAAAAAAAAAGTACCTAGTCCTGGTAGGCGCACTGATGCCAGTACTGGAAAAAAGGACAGTGCAGAATCCTCAAGACATGGAAACATTCCTAAAATGGAGCTAGGCCAGGCTCAAGATGAGGATGGCACCCCTGCTGTAGAAGGAAGTAGTTCACAAAAATCACAAAAACTCATATGCCAAAACAGCCATAAAGATAACAGTGGATTAACTAAGGATATTATTGTTATTATTATGCAAAAAGCTCAGAATTTCCAGACAAAAGATATACAAAAAGACAGAGAGAAATTAGAGGAAAGAAAAATACTTGCAGAAGAAAAAATGTCAGAAGCTTCAAATAAAAATCTGTGTTCATAAATACAACACATTTGTGGAAAACATTATATAGACAGCAAAACCTTGGGCCGTTTGGAAAAAGAAGCGACTTTGGAAGTATAAAAATATAATGAACAAAATCTAGAAATTTTTGAAAGTTATAAAAAAAAAAAAAACGAAATCTGGACATGGGAAAGAAAGAGATTTGACATGGCGCAACATTTATGCAGAGGAGAAAGCCAAATAAAATCAATACAAAAAAAAAAAAAAACAGCCCCTAAGATATTCAAAGAGAAATACAGGAAAAGTCACCTAGATATGGAAAATTTCACAGTAGAAAAAATAAGATCATAAAGAGGAAACACAGAACAGAAGATAAGTAAAGTAGAAGTTAAAAAAAAAATAGAAGCAAAAGTTATGGAATAAATGCAAAGTGAAGGATTTAGTGTAGAAAGTCTAATACAGGTATCACAGAATGATGGAACGAGTCCCCAAAGTAAGGAGAAACAGAAGGAGCTGGAAACACCTGTAGAAATATGCACATGGAAAGAAAAAGATTTACTATGGTGCAATACTTATGCAAGAGAGAAAGCGACACTAAACAGAAAGAGCAGCACCAAAGACTTTGAAAAGAAATATAGGCAGACACCCGAATATGGAAAATTTTACAACAGAAAAAATAAGAAAAGGAAAAGCGAGAGGATTCGTAATGAAGAAATAGAAAATGAGGTTATGGACTGCCTGTGAAGTGAAGGATTTAGTGTAGAAAATCCAACTCGGATAACATCACAGCAGGATGGAGCAAATGCTCCCAAATTAAGAAGAAACAAGTGGAGTGGGAAACATTTGATCAGTTGCCATATGAAGATACTTTGGAGTCTGCTACAGGAAACCAGTGCAAAAGTCCAGTTGGAGTTGCACAGCAAGGGAAGGAACAAGAAAACTGGCAACTCTGACACAGTCAATGTTGTGGAGTGATAGGCTAGTTAGTTCCCTTGTGAAAGAGCAATGGATGACAGGATGAAACTGAAGAGAATGTGGCACAGGAAGTGCTCTGGAACTCTCTACAGAATGTCCGCAGGAAATGGAGAACAAAGAATGTGCCCTCTGTGACGTCCCTGCTTTGTGCCAGTAATCAAGGATTCTCAATCCTCAACATGGGCACTGGTGATGGATGTTCACTTGCAACAAAAATAGATACACACAGTATTTCCAGATGCAGCTGTCTGCACCAAGCACAAATTTCCCTTAAGAGCACACAGGGAGCAAAATCAGTCCTACATCTGGGTTTCCCGCTCTCTCCAGGCCCCCAAATAAGTCTCCCCACTGACACAGCTGTACATTTGAGTCCTCTGGTAAAGGCTTCAAAAGCCAAGTCTTCCACCATCCTCCCTGTGAAACGAATGCACTCTGCGTCCCTGCTCCAAGTAGATGACACACACGCTCTGAGATGTGACTAACACACACACAAGGCTGGCACAGATTTACTAGCTATGCCCCTCTGCCCAGACTACAGTAGGCACTGTCACCAGAACACTCCAAATCCAGCTACTCTAAAGCTCTTACAAGGGTAACCAATTATATGGAGTAAAATTAATATTAATACAAATGGTAGTGTCTGACCAATGCAGCAAGGCTTTCAAAAGAATCCACAGTGTCGCCAAATATGTACAAGTATTCTCAAAGGTTAAAATATTCTAAAAGACCAGCCACAATGAAAAGTTTAAATATATTTAATAACAAATAAAAGAACATGAAAATACTAAATATCTATTTACAAAGAAAATCACTCTCAATCACAGGAAATATTAACTCATTCACTCTGAAGCAGCTCAGAAAATACTGTCTGCTTACTTCCACCATAGGAACAACAGTGCAGCCCGAGTTCTTTCAGAAAATCCATTTGTAATACCATACAGAAAACAAAGTTTCATAACTCTAAAGGCTAGACTAAAAATGTAAATGCGAAAGTTGTTCAGCAGACACGGACCTTTCCAACTGTGTAAATGTTGATGGTGCGTATCTAAATCATTATTAAATATTTGCCAAGGAATGCTGATATTATGCATATTTTTTTACCCTTTTGGAAAAACAAAGCACAATATATTGGTCAATGTACCATGTAGACCCATACAATTTGTATTTAATTTGTTTGTATGAATGTCAGCTTTAAAATGATACAGTAACCATTACGTGTGATGCTCCTTTACGGAGATATTCACAGAAATACGATTAATATAATGTTGTGTCTTGTTGCGTCTTTCGGCTCTTCCCGGTTAGGGGTCGCCACAGCAGAACTCCGGTCCGCTAATGATTGGCAGCAGATTTTTACGTGCCGACTTGCCTGCCCTAAAGAACAACCTTCAACGAAGGTACGCCCATTCACGCATGTTTCCACACAGAAGACGCTCTAGCTGAGAATCGAACAGGACAACGTCTTACTGTGAGGCGACAACGCTACCGCAGCACCACCACTGCAGTAGAAATATGATTAATATATTTCTCATAATTGATAAAGCATAATATCGCATCACCTGTAACAGACAGAGGTTACATATCAGTGTACAAATTGTGTGCCTCAATGGCAGCCTCAAAATGATGCATGTGTCAACACCATGCAAAGATATGGGCATAATAGTGAAAAGTATTGGAAATGTATAATTTTCCTAATCCTACAAGACTAAAACTGTGATATCTGTACATGTGCACAGTACACAGACAGTTCTTTTATCATGTTGTAAGGAGTAATACTGTCTTCAAAATGAGGTATTACTTGGCACACTGACATGTTCCCTTGCAAAGTTATTTACCAAAATATGAAAAAAATCATAATTTCCATAATCTAAGTCCTAAACAAACTATCTGTACATGTGTACAACATACAGACACAGTTATTTTACCATGTTGGAATTATTAATACGGTTTTCAAAATGAAGTACTACTTAGCACATTGACATGTTCCCTTGCAAAGTTATTTAGCAAAATATGAAAAAAAATCATAATTTTCATAACCTTAGTCTTAAACTGTGATATCTGTATAGGTGTACAGCATACATACACAATGTTATCATGTTGTAAGGACCAACACTGTCTTCAAAATGAGGTATCACTTGGTACAATTACATGCTCCATAGCAATATTTATCAAGATATGAAAAAAGGCATAATTTTCATAACCAAAGTCCTAAACAAAATATATCTGTACATTTGTCCAGCATACAGACACAGTTTTTTCCATCCCATAAGTACTAATACTGCCTTCAGAATGAGGCATTACCATGATAGCAATGTTCCCTGATAAAGTTATCTAGAAAAATATGAAAAAAATATAATTCTCATAAACATGGTCCCAAACAAACCGATATCTGGAGATGTGCATGGCATACAGTTCTTTTTAAAGTATTAACAGTGTCTTCAAAATTAACTACTACTAAGCATGGTGACTGACATGTTCCCTGACGTTATTCACCAAATATGAAACAATATCATAATTCTCATAACTGAAGTCCTAAACAAAATGTGATCTGTACATTTGTCCAGCGTACAGTTTTTCCATCCTGTAACTAATACTGCCTTCAAAATGAGGTATTACTTACCCTGATGATATGTTCCCCGACAAAGTTATTTAGCAAAATAGGAAAAGAAAACAAAACTCTCATACACATATCACAGTATGGTTACAATTATGGCGAAGTTTTTTTTCCATCTTGTAAGTACTTAAGCTGTCTTCAAGTCTTCAGAGGGAGTGGGACAATTTCATCTCGTTTTCTGATTTTTTGAATATCAAAAAAGACACCCCTAAAATAGTTTACAAAAATGGTAGAAGTATAAAAAAGTTGTTGGAATATAATAAACTGAACAATAGCAAAAAAACTCTCAATAAAGTGGGTTCATCCAACAAAAGGAATGGAACATACCAGTGTGGACACTGCAACCAGTGTTAATATGTTAGTAATAACACTGAGATATTCTTAACAGCTAGGGACTTTAACATTAATAGTATAGGACATTACAACTGTGAGTCCCAGGGAGTGGTATATTTGGCTATGTGTTCACAATGCAATTCATATTACGTAGGAAAGACAGAAAGAGCGTTGAAAAAGAGAATTTATGAACACATTTATGAGATATCCAGGAAAAAAGAAACAAATGCTCTATACAAGCACACACAAATATGCAAGGATTCCAAGTTTTCTTTTTTTGTGCTCGAGCAGGTTAAGAAGGAAACGAGAGGTCGTCTCTGGGAAGAATGGTTAGAATTTAAAGAACTATGGTGGCAAATATTATTAGAAGCAACAAGTATCCCAGGGCTAAATGAGCATGTCTCACTAACTTCTGTGTTAAAATTGAGAGCAGCTAGAATTTAGATAGTACTAGTAATAGCTCCCTAAGGACAGTAGATGGTGCTATTTAGACAAGGATATTTTTAGACTTAAACAAATGAATGGATTTATCAACTGACAATATGAGTTTTATTTATTTATTTATTGTAATGGTTTTAAATTACATTAATTATGAATATATGAACACTAACATAGATTAAATAGGGTTTAGTAAGAATGTAGTGAATATCAAATGTTTTTATCCAGTTTACAATCTGTTTGTAATGAGCCTTTTTTCTTTTTTTAATGAGGATATGATGCAATGATTTTTTATTGGTTGTTTTCTAATTACATTGGAGTATATAATGAGCAACTTTTTAATGATCTGTTTGTTTGATGAAGTCTTATGTATTTATGTGGACGAAAACGCATAGTGGTTACATAAAGCGTTTACGATTTTGGAGCTTTTATTGGAGTCATTCAATAAAGTGTTGCTTTCGGCAGTTGGAGGACTGTTTCCGTGTTTTGGAATTAATGATAGCAATGTTCCCTGATAAAGTTATCTAGAAAAATATGAAAAAAATATAATTCTCATAAACATGGTCCCAAACAAACCGATATCTGGAGATGTGCATGGCATACAGTTCTTTTTATATGTTGTAAGTATTAACAGTGTCTTCAAAATTAACTACTACTAAGCATGGTGACTGACATGTTCCCTGACGTTATTCACCAAATATGAAACAATATCATAATTCTCATAACTGAAGTCCTAAACAAAATGTGATCTGTACATTTGTCCAGCATACAGTTTTTCCATCCTGTAACTAATACTGCCTTCAAAATGAGGTATTACTTACCCTGATGATATGTTCCCCGACAAAGTTATTTAGCAAAATAGGAAAAGAAAACAAAACTCTCATACACATATCACAGTATGGTTACAATTATGGCGAAGTTTTTTTCCCATCTTGTAAGTACTTGAGCTGTCTTCAAGATGACAAGTTCCAGATTTGTACAACTAAACATGAAAAATATTTGTAGCACTCAAACATATGGTGTCCCACACCTGTGCTTGCAATGTGATAATGACTTTTGGTAATGTGAATAACAGTGACAGCTGCCAATGATTTTACCTGACAAGTGCTAATGACTCTTATTCTGTAACTGCACAAATGTGATAATCACCTGTACACCTTGACTGCAAGATTCTGCATGCTCTTACAAAGGTGATAATTGCTCCACATAACCCTTTGAGCAAACATTCATGGTGCAAGTATTCTGTAAGACAGAGTCATTACCATCAGTCAGAAAAAGCAAGGAGGAGTGCTGTAAAAGTCTTACAGCAGTTTTGTATTACTTAACCCTTCCTGTCATCTGAATTCTAAACATGACTGATAAAAGCAGTACAAAAATTATTGCAGGATGGTTATTAACATTCTCAAGTACATGGTAGCACTCTCCTCAAACAGTTGTTCTTACTCAGCATGTATACCAGCTGCCCACCACAGTTATTTGCCAAACGCAGAAAAATATCATAATTTACATAACACAATTCATAATGAAACGTCTGTACCTGCGGACAGCATACAGATAGCAAAAAAACTATCTGAAAAGAACTATCTGAAAAATGAAGTGTTACTCAGTATGTGTACAAGTTCCATAGTAGTTCATTCCCTGTGTTGTAAGTAGTGACAACAGTGTTCATAAAAAGCAACACTAGAGTTTCACTTACCATACTGGTCCTTCTGGGTCATGGCGGTTTTCCATTCATTCTCACTAGCTGCATATTACCAATTTATCGTGCATGGCCATCATCACGCCATCATGCAGGTCAGTCAAGAACAATGCAATGCCATCTTCAGTGAGGTGAATGCCACCGCTTATGAAAAGGTGAATATCTTCTGCAGTGATGTTGTCATGGCAGACTGTTGATCCACTGACCTGTGCATCAAGCCATGCATGAACCCATTCTGTAAATGTCTGGCCTTGTGCACTGCCCATTGACCGTTTGCAGTTTTCCATTTCTGGCGATGAATTATGTTTGGCTCTGTCTACCCCATTTTCATCTTCACTCTGGCTTGCTTTATGGTGTGGTTCAAGGTTGACTTCCATTTTGGACCCATTGCTACCACTGTCAGGATCAGTATCCCTACCCAAGTAAATGTTGGTTGACTTCTGAGCAGATGGCATCTTCACCGTCCTTTTTTGACCATGCACTCTGCACTGGTTTGAAGCATTTGATTCTAGAAGTTGATAGGTAGGGGGTTGGTGTTAGGTAGTTGAGGAAGAATAAGAAAAATAAGGACAACACAGATGGAACATTATGGCTAGTACATAACTTCTTTATCTGATGTTGTTAATTTCCTCAAGTAGTTTGCATTGTGTATGCACAAGCACCAAAATGACACAATCAACCATCTTGCCCAGTGGTCACTTCATCAGTCTGACCATGCATGCACAAGCACTTCCCAGATACACAATGAAGTATTTCCCAAAGCAACACCTTCATTAGTATGTCCATGTATACACATGCACCAGCATGAGACATTAACCCAAGCAACACCTTTAGTAAAATACTGAGGTATGCACAATCACCAAAATGAAACATTTCACCAAACAACCCTTCAGTAAAATTTCCTAGTATGTGCAACCACCAAAATGAAACCTTCACCCAAGAGACCCTTCAATAAAATGTTGATGTATGCACAAGCCCCAGAATTAAATATTCCATCAAATAACCCTTCAGTAACATTTCCTGGTATGTACATACATCAAAATGAAACATTAACCCAAAATATATGTGCAGAACCTTTGGATATATTTATCGGCACTGCTACTGTTATCCAGCATTGCAGCACTATGACAATGTTACAACATGATGAAATAGGGGCTCTGGATGAAACACTGATGCATCTGACACATACAGAAAACCCATACCAGGTTGCTGACTTCTGAATAAGATAATCAACACAAACTTTGAAACAAGTTTTGCCCCAGCACCATTTCATTCATCGTCTCTGAGAAGTTAGCTGAAGGTAAAACTATTAGCAGATCACTTTAGTCCCTTAGGCCAGCGGGTATCATGCACAAGATAATGTCAAAGCAGAAATGCACACTAAATTTCCTTTTGAGTTGTCATCTGATTTCAAATGCACATGAATATCAAACTCAATATGAAAGGCATTGCTGCTGAAAATGACAAAGGACAAGCAAGGTGAGTTGGTCACGGTCCTAAATTGACAAGGCCTCATCACATCTCCTAGTTATAACAATAACCATTAAAGCTGCAAATTAAAATGTCTGATTTTCAAACAGGTTGCTTGGCTATCACAGAACTCTGATTTGCATGCAGCACATTATTACGAAGCAAAAGGACTAAAGGAAATGCTGTCCCGCTGCCAGGTGACCATTTTGCCAATAAAGATGTACAACAGGAAACTGTTATCAAAAACAGCTGAAAAGTATTATAAATGCATTTTGACACAACTATCACATCACATTTGTCCCACACTCTGCATAAATGCATTTGCTTTGCCATCTTTCATCTTGGTAGTGTGCATTTTTTTGTCTTAACAAGATGATTCTATTAATTTGCTATACACCATTTTGTACAGCAATTAGCTTTGTGTAGCCTCATTCCCTGCTATTTCTGGTCAGAACATATTCCTGTATTAATAAAACTACAAAAACTACTACCACTATAAAAGGCTCACTTACTGTGTCCAAAGTAAAAATTCCAGCAACAAATGAATAGGAAGACACAGAGACAGCAGATATATCCAGTTCAAAACTTTTACTGCAGTGCAACAAAACACAAGCGCTTTCACCAAACCAGCATCAGGTGCATTACAAAAGCACTAACAAACACATCCCTATTTATACATCTAATGTCACATGATACAAATTAAAATTTAAAACCACAAATTTAAAGACACAACACATATAAAAGGCATATAAATTGAATTTAAAACCATACATAAGTAATGCATACTAAAACTATACTTCAATACTAATAACTACCTTCTTAGGGGTCTCTTCTTTAATTTGGGTACTAATGGAATTGATTCATTAAGCCCATGTCCTACACAAGCCCTAAACCTCACTATCCATGAGGATTCCAAATCCTCGGTCTTAGCACGTATATCACCCTGCCTCACATTCTCATAAACCCTAGCAATTACTAAAAATTTAAAACCATGACTACAGTCAGTACTCAAAACATGCTTCGCCAATGCACTAACCACATTACCTTTATTCATATGTTAGATATGTTCTCTTATGCGTTCTCTGAAGGGACGGTCAAGTCATACCTATGTAAAACTTTTTGCATACAACGCAGTGAGCTAAATAAACAATATGTGAGGTATCACATGTAGCTGCTATTGTGAAATTATAACATCTACCTTGGTATGGATGTTCAAATTTGCAACTGCTGTCAATATATACACACCAGTTGCAATGACCACATGGTTTAGTTTCAACTAAATGAGAATTCCTACTTGCATCCTTTGGGTAACACAACCTACTTCTCAGTGACCTACTGTTCTTATATAAAAAAAACGGCACTTCAGGTATGTGCCTAGAGATATCATTATGAGTTCTAAGGACACTCGCTGCTTTTTAATGATATCCTTGTAACAATCTACATCACTAGTATAAGTAACTTTAAACCTCAAACAAGTGTTATACTTACTCTCTCACCTCCTAACAAACTCATTATTACCTGTAGAAAAATAAGGTCTAGCTTCATTCATCCTTTTATCAAAAACCTTAACTGTATTGTTTTGGATAAGATATTCCTCATAACCTCTCTCCTTCAAACTTATCTTCACGTTATCAACTTCACCAATAAAATCACTATCCCTAGCATTTAATCTTGAAGCTCTATAAAACTGGTTAGAAGCCACACTTCTAAAAAACATAAGGAGGATGAAGACTGCCCCTATGTAATAAATGATTCACATGACAAGTCTTTCCTGTGCAACGTAGTGTAAATAACACCAGTTTCATCCTTAACAGAAACATCCAGGAAATCCACGGCTAATTCTGAGGAGTGAGATGTAAACTTCAAATAACAGGTACTACTATTCACACATTCCATAAAGGAAGCAAATATATCAAGGTCTCTCTTCCACAAAATAAATAGGTCGTCCACAAATCTACGAAAAACAAAACATGTTCATTGAATGACCCATTAAATAAATAGTCATACTCCTAAACGACCATAACAGCATTGGCGTAACTATTGGCACAAGAAGTGCCCATATCCACGCCATTGCATTGCTTATATATTTGCTCACCAAAAGCAAAGATATTGTGCTCAAGCACAATCTCCAACAGTTTCACCAACAATTGAACCTTGTTAGGGGTGTAATCTGTAAACAGCTGCAAAAATTGAGTCACCTTATTAAGGCCATCTAAATTGGGTATAACAGTAAATAAAGACACCACATCCATAGTAAAAAAAACACATCATCATTCAAACTATTAAAGACATGGATTACTGGATTACAGAATGACATCACATACATCTGCTCAGTGACTTCTGGTTCCCACACTACTCCCTTTACTAGAAAGTGAAGCTTAATTTAGCACATATGTGTTACCATACACACAGACAGAGCTTTGCTGAGATGTGTTACATCTGGAAGCTATAAAACCATTTCAAAACGTCCGCCCTTCCAAGGTAGCAATTAGTTAACCTCCAAGGACAATACAGTAGGATTCATAGTCCTGGTTTTCACAGACATTTTGTCTCTGGCTGCAATCAGAACTGTAAGATACAATCTTTATGGCCTAAACCAGGTAATTTAATTTCAGACTATTTTTCAAAGTTAGCTGGACTGAGATTAACCTTCTCTTTCAGTATCCTCTGCTATAATACATTCATTTCAACAGTTACAATACAGTCTTACATACAGGTGTATTTCTTTTCTGTCTAGCAGGAGCCATTGTTGGTACAGTTTTAACACCAGTAGCTTTACAAACACATTTTCAACGCAAACATCTATACAAATCAGTCTGATACACAAATGACATATAATTCTTTACAAAACCTCGGCTAGCTATACTGGCATATATTATACACCCACTGCCCTACTTCTGGCATAGCTGGCAATACCTCACATAATCACATCCTTAGTTTAAAAGAACATGATCCAAGGAAAAAAAAAAAAAAAAAAAAAAAAAAAAAAAAAAAAAAAGAGTTGCTTGATTTAGAGATGAACAGACATATTAAGATCAATGAATGAAAGACTAGAGAAAGTCAATAAAACCCAAACACAGTAATTAGGACTGTTCATACAGATTCATGCGATACAACAAAATTAAACAGGATAGATTACTGTGCCACTAAATTAACAATCTTACCACAAAAACACAAGGCAGTAAGGGAAAGGAAGGGGAGAAATCAAATGCCATCATGGAAGTATCGAATAAAGACAACTATAAAGCAATTAAGACAAGAAGTGTCACTGTTGGAAGAGTAAAGAAAAGGGAACAGATCAACAAAAATGCTTAGAGACACACAAGATAAAAGTATCCGAACAGATCAAGATGCATCATGCATTACTATAAATAAACTAAAAATATATCAACAGGTAAAAATAAAGGAAAAGTACAAATTAAGCAATTTACTGATGATCCAAAAAAGTGTTATACAGAATCAGGAAACAAGGCAAAAGGAATTGAACCACCTCCCAAAAAAGAATGGACACATTTTGGAGAAATATATATGAAGATCCTGTGGAACAAAGATGCTGCATGGACAGACATAGTATATTTAAAAAAATATGTTCAAATGTACAGGATATGAAATGGGATGAAGTAACAGTCAGAGATTGAAACAAAGCAAAGAAAAGCTCCTAATTGGAAAACATCAGGCCCTGATGCAGTACCTAACTTATGGCTAAAAGTATTAATACCTTTACATGAAGATTTAGCCAAGAGTAAGAAGTATTTATATGTGCACCCTGAAGAGACATCAATCTGGTTCAACAGGAAAAATAATACTCTTAAGAGTGAACCTGCAAGCTATCCTAAAAACTACAGACCAATAACTTTCCTTCCAACAACGTATAAACTATACATCGGAATAGAGCCCCTGTCCGGATGAGGCTGAGCCCCCCTAATTAATGAAATAAGGTCCTCTTGCTAGACTAAGGATCTGAGAACCTGTAGTGGGTCCCTGAGGGATAACCCTGGGAGGCATAGATTTTGAGTGTTTAGCAGCTTTAGCCCTAGAGAATGCCTTAATAGACATGGATGCAGGAGGCCTGGCTGCACCACGTGCTGGTGTAGTTTTGTTTAAGGGAATGGTGTCGGAAGGTTCCTGGACACCAGATTCCAAAGGAGATTCAAAACCGAGACAGTAGTGGCCTCCGGGGCCGACGTTGTCGGTTGTACGGTTACGGTGGACGGTAGTACCAAGGACTCTGTTTCAGCCGAAACAGAGACACTCGCGGTAGGCCTGTCCGCGGTTTCAGCCGAAACCGCGGACCGCGGTTGTCGGTCCTTGCGTTTCTTCATTAAATGTGAAGTCGGAGTCTGACGACATTTTGTAAGCAAAACTATCCCCAAAAAATTCCTCTGCAAACTCCGACCAACGTCTTAGAGTGCGTCGGTTGAAGGAAGCACAGGCGGAACAGGCCGAGACGTCGTGGTCTGGGCCTAGGCAAGGTAGGCAGTAAGAGTGGAAATCCTTATGAGGTATTTGTTTCCCACAAGTTAAGCAATTATTAATTTTATCTGACATCGGCTGAGGCAAGAAAGAGTCCCCAACGGGGTACTTAGCTTTTGAAGTCTTCGGTTTAGCTGAATTACAGGAGCTGGCCGACCGGCACTTGCGAACTGCTTCTGCTTTGGGCACCACGCGGCAAGAAAGACTGAGGAAGGTGGCGTCGGCTGACGCTTTTGTACCCCAGGCGCTCTGACGTCAGGGAGGGGGCGACATCAGCCGACGCCGGACCCAGACTTTGGAATCTGGACGACCGAAGGGCTGCCTGAGGCAGGACAACCCATATGTGATGACTGCAGATGCATCCTTGAAGGACATCTCAATCATGGCTATAGAACAAAATGGTAACAAAAGGAAGTCGTAGGGAAGAAAGGATCAACTGTTGTTAAAGTCATAATGGAGAAAGTACAGTTTTGTACCTACCATAAATGTAGATGTCCGAACTGGATAGCATCTGCAGTCATAACAAATGGGTTGTCCTGTCGTCAGGCAGCCCTTCGGTCGGCCGGATTCCAAAGTCCGGGTCCGGCTTCGGCTGATGTCGCACTTCACCCGACGTCATCTCTGCTGGTCTTCGGGTATAAAGGCATCAGCCGACGCCATTTTCCTCAGTGTTTCTTGCCCCAGATGCCAATTGCCCTCTTGGATAGCTAAAATTTTGGATAAATGCCAATGTTTCCAAAATAGTAGAAGGCAAACACAAAAAATAAACATGTATGTACATATATACAAACAAATACACCATAAGAGACCCCCCCCCAGCTAGCTATAAGGAGGGTAAATACCCTAGGAGTACCGCAGAGGGGAAGGAGGGAGGGTAATCCTGACTGCAGATGCTATCCAGTTCGGACATCTACATTTATGGTAGGTACAAAACTGTACTATGTCCTTCATGGATGCATCTGCAGTCATAACAAATGGGTAGAATACCATAGCCAACTAGGGGAGGAGGAATAATAATTATGGTGTAGTCAGGATCCCTTGCAGTACAGCAGTGGCAAACCCTGCTCGGGATCTAGAGTATAGAGGTAAGTTATAATGCTTGGCAAATGTATGCACGGAGGTCCAAGTAGCCGCCTCAATAATGTCCTTGGTTGCCACTCCTCTTAAGAAAGCTGTGGTAGTGGCTGTAGCCCTTGTAGAATGAGGTCTTATGTTCTGTGGAATTGGTTTTCCATGGTAAGAGTAACAGAATCTTATGCAATTTCCTATCCATTTGGAGATTGTCTGTTTGGAAATTGCTTTTCCTTCCCTTCCTGTTGCATAGGCTACAAAGAGCTGGTCAGTTTTTCTGTTAGCTTTGGTTCTGTCCAGGTAGTAGCGTAACTGTCTGTGTACATCCAAGGTATGCATTATTCTTTCACCTCTGTTTTGTGGATTGGGAAAGAAGGTAGGTAGGTGGATTGCCTGGTTTAAAGACACTCTGGATACCACCTTAGGCATAAATGTAGGATTAGTTCTCATGGACACCCTATCTTGATGGAAGATTAGGAAGGGTTGCACTGCCATTAAGGCCTGTAGTTCCGAAACCCTCCTTGCTGAAGTAATAGCCAGTAGGAAAGCAGTTTTCCATGACAGGTGTTGTAGGTCTGCTGTTGCTGCTGGTTCAAATGGAGGGAGTGTCAATTTTTCTAGTACAAAATTCAAGTCCCATGCTGGTAATGGTGGTTTCCTAGGAGGTTTTACATTCTTGATCCCTCTGAGGAACTGCCTGAGTAGAGGATGTGAAAAGACAGGAGGATCAAAGCTGTATTCTGCTGAAATAGCTGATGCATGTATCTTGATGGAGGAATAGGACAGGCCTGTATGTAGAAGCTCTGCCAAGTACTCCAGAATGTTAGCAATATCTATGTTCGACACATCTTTTCCTCTTTCAGTACTCCAAATGACGAACCTTTTCCATTTTCCTGCATAGTTCCTTCTTGTTGAAGGTCTGCGGGCTTCAAGGATAATGTCTTTAACCCTTTGTGAAAGGTCTGCTATACGATGTTCCAGGCAGTCAGTTGCAAGGTTTTTAGGTTTGGATGTATGATGTTGTAGTTGTTCTGAGTTAACATCAGAGGCATCAGGGGTATTGACCACATTTTCTCCCGAGACATGGTCCTCAGTAATGGGTACCAGTGTTGTCTTGGCCAGTTCGGTGCTATCAGAATTATCCTTGGACGTTCCTCTTTGATTTTCAGTAGTACCTTGTGCATCAAGGGAAGAGGTGGAAATGCATATGCTGTCAGGCCTTTCCAGCTGAAGGACAGAGAGTCCACCTTCCATGCAAGTGGGTGAATGTCCTTGTGCAGAATTTTTTGAGCTGGTAATTTTGTGGGGAAGCGAATAGGTCTATTTGTGGCATTCCCCATTTCTTTGTGATGGTCTTGAAGATGTCCGGGTGTAGCATCCATTCGTGAGCATCCGAGGTGGTTCTGCTTAAAATGTCTGCTAGGGTGTTTTCTTTTCCCGGTACAAATATTGCCTGTAACTGGATGTTGTAGCTTAGAGCCAGATTCCAAAGGTCCAAAGTCATCCTGCATAGGGGGTAAGAATGAGTGCCTCCCTGCTTGTTGATGTACCACATGACTGTGGTGTTGTCTGTCCTTATCATCAAATGGCCTTCTTTGAGGAATGGTCTGAATTTTAGGATTGCCAGTTTTACTGCCAGCATTTCTTTTTGGTTTATGTGCAGGTGCAGCTGGTCCTGAGTCCACAGTCCTTGTACGCATTTGTCCATCATGTGTGCCCCCCATCCTAGGTCTGAGGCATCCGTTGTGATGGTTTGGTTTGCTCGAAAGTTGTGGAAGGGTAAGCCTGGGTTTGACTGGCATGTCCGAGCCCACCATAGGAACTCCTGTTTTAAGCATGGGATTAGTGGTATTTCTGTTTCTAAGCTGTGTCTGTGTTGAGACCATAAATTCTTTAGGTACCACTGTAACTTTCTCATATGCAGTCTGGCATGTGGGACCAAGATTATGCATGATGCCCTGTAGCCCAAGGCCTGCAGAACTTTTCTCGCTGTTAGTTTGTTCTGCTTTGTTAATGCCAAGAAGTAAAGAGGAAGTTCTTTTTGTTTTTCTGCAGTTAGGAATGCCATCTGTTTTACTGTGTCCAATTCCGCGCCCAAGAAAGTTCTTGTCTGGGATGGAGTCAGCCTTGACTTTTGTAAACTGACTGTGTATCCCAGGGCTTGAAGCAAGTAAATGACCCTTTGTAAATCTGTTGTCAGCTTGCTTTTGTTGTCCGCTTGTATCAGGCAGTCGTCCAGGTATGGATAAATTTGGATTCCCTGTACTCTGCAGTGAGCGATTACTGATGCCAGGCATTTTGTGAATACTCTGGGCGCAGTAGATAAGCCAAAGGGCAATGCTGAGAATTGATAGTGCTCTGATCCTGCAATAAATCTGAGGTATCTTCTGCAATTTGGTCGAATGGGGACGTGCAGGTATGCCTCCTTGAGATCTAGAGTTACCAGCCAACACTCCTTGCCCAGCATGGGAAGAAGTTGCTGTAGGGTCAGCACTTTGAATTTTGGGACAATGATGTATGTGTTTAAGATGGACAGGTCGAGAATAGGTCTCCAGTTTTTCTCTTTTCTTGGTACTAGGAAGAGTCTGGAGTAGAATCCTTTGCCCTGTTCTGTTATTGGTACCCTTTCCACAGCTCTCATCTTTATTAATTCCGCTATCTGATGCAGGGCTTCTATTCTTTGATTTGGGGGCAGGTTTGGCATTCCTCTTTTTACTGGTAAAGTGTGGAAGTGGAACCGGTAGCCTTGGTCTATGGTTTGTAAAATCCACTTGTCTTTTGTAATATAGTGCCAATTTTTCGAGAATAAGGCTAACTTTCCGCCTAATGGTGCTGCTATTTGCTCCCTGGTAGGCGAAGTCAGATTCAAGTCACTGTGATTGTCCTGTTGCAGTGGCAGTGGTTGTGTCTGTGCCTCGGTTATTGCCTTGCCACTGTCGTCCTCTGTAGGCACCTCCTCTGGATTGATTTCTGCCCCTCGAGCGTCTGTTCCTGCCCCTTTGTGACCTTGTGGAGTCAGGAAAGGACCAATTTTTGGCAGGCCAGTTCCTGCTAAACCTTGGGGGCTGAACCTGTAGGAAATCTTTGACTGTTTGTACAGATTTTGCCTTCTCTTCCATTTTCTTCATTACCTGCTGGGCAGGTTCCCCAAATAGACTGGCCTTATCCATAGGAGCATCCAATAGCTTAGCTTTAACATGATCCGGCAAGACCTGTTCTTTCAACCATGCATGCCTTCTTATAACTGTGCCAGTCATGGCTGATCTAAATGAAGCCTCCAGTGCATCATAGCCACATTTTAAAGAATGGTTACTAACCTGTTGGATGTTATTCACCATTTCTAATACATATTTCTTATCTAAAGATTCATCAGAGGACAGCT
Source organism: Protopterus annectens (assembly GCF_019279795.1). NCBI lineage: Eukaryota > Metazoa > Chordata > Ceratodontiformes > Protopteridae > Protopterus > Protopterus annectens. The sequence goes on along the minus strand of NC_056733.1, from coordinate 72,228,275 downwards.
TTTTAATTAACTGATAAAGCATAAACTCTTGGTATTGGATCATGTGAAACTGACAGTTTAAAGCTCTAGCTGAGAGAGTAGCAGAGGTGTAGACTTTTCCCCCATCTCTCTAATGACCTGGATTCCCTTTCAGAGGGAATAGGGTTTTTTGCTGTGGTCGAGGCTACTGCCTTAGGCCCCTGGGATATAGTTTCGGGGTCTGCAAGTGGGGCCTTGTATAGGTGGTGATGAGTGTCTGGCACCCTGTAAAATCTATCTGGTTTGGCAGGGGCTGGAGGTAAAGAATCAGGTGCAGTGCAGACATCATTAAATGCATCGTCCACAACAGATAGGACAGGAGGTATAGCTAAGGGCCTATGTTGTGGTAAGTGCAGAAAGGTCCTAAGCCTTTTCCTTGAGTCTGAGAAATCTTGTCCCTGCCATTGGAATTGTTCTCTCATGGCATGTAAGGTTTCCCCAAAGGAGAATTCCTCTGGTGGAGAGGCAGCTGGAATGGATTCTTCAGCATCTGAATCTTCATAGTTGGAGAAAGGAGCCTCTGGCTGGTCTGTAATATCAGAGTCATCCGCAGAATCAGAGGACACAGGCTCGGGGGGCTCTGCTCTAGGTCTCTTTTCTGGGGGCTGAGAGCCCCTGTCTGGGTGAGATTGGGATCCCTAATTAAGGATATTAAATCTTCTGCCAGAGTAAGCATTTGTGAACTAGAAGTGGGCCTGAGAGAGGGTGGTTTAACAGGCACTGATTTAGCTGATTTGGCTGCTTTAGCCCTGGCAAAGGCCTTAATAGACATGGCTGCAGGAGGCCTAGCAGCACCACGTGCTGGGGTAGAGATATCCAAGGGGATGGTGTCTGATAGATCAGTAGGATCCACAGTTGTAGGCAAAATTTCTGAGGCTAGTTCAGGTAAGGTAGCAGGGGCCTCAGTAGTAGTCATGGATTCGGCTGTAGATTGACCAGTTTTCTCGGTTTCGGCCGAAACCGAGACACTCGCGGCTTGCTTAACCGTGGTTTCGGCGAAACCGCGGACGCGAGTGTCGGTCTTTTCTTTGCGTTTTGAACAATTTGGGTAGTCGGAGGATCCGGCGGCATAATGTACGCAAAATCTGAGCCGAAAAACTGTTCAGCAAACTCCGACCGACGCCTAAGCGTTCGTCGGTTGAAGAAGCACAGGCGAACAGGCTGCTACGTCGTGGTCTGGGCCTAAGCAAGGCAAACAGTAAGAGTGGAAATCTTTATGAGGTATTTGTTTCCCACAAGTTAAACAGTTATTGACTTTTTCTGACATCGGCTGAGGCAAGAAAGAGTCCCCAACGGGTACTTAGCTTTTAGAAGTCTTGAAGTAGTATTCGGTAGTAGTAATCTCTGGATCTGACCGACCGGCACTTGCGAACAGCTTCTGCTTGGCGCCACGGCAAGAAAGACTGGGGAAAATGGCGTCGGCTGATGCCTTTATACCCGAAGACCAGCAGAGATGACGTCGGGTGAAGTGCGACATCAGCCGAAGCCGGACCCGGACTTTGGAATCCGGCCGACCGAAGGGCTGCCTGACGACAGGACAACCCATTTGTTATGACTGCAGATGCATCCATGAAGGACATCTGCAAAAAGAGGAAGAATCAAAGTATGGCATGAACAGACTACAAAAACACATTTCACAGTATTCCACATTCAAGGATAAGAGAGTTCTTAAAAAAATGTATGAGAAACGCCCTACACTGATCGATTACATTACAGGGACCATGAAACTGTCATAGCTTAACTGCAAAGTGGCTTGCCACAAAGGACAAATTATTACTCCAGAGAAAAAAATTCAAAGGGGGATATTACAGGGTGACTCTATGTAACCGTTGCTCTTCTGTCTTGCCCTTAAAGTATTAAGCTGCCTACTTAGATTAGGTCATGGCTACAATCTGGCTCCCAGAAAACACATAGTATAAAGACTTATCTTTTTATGGAGGATTTAAAACTGTATGGGTCATCAGACGAGGAAGTGAAAGCACAACTGCAAGTGGGACAGGAATGTGATACAAAACAACTTAAGCAAGAGGGAGTGTATAAATATTTGGGAGTTGAAGATCAACACTAAAACATGAATAAATGAGAATAAATATTGGTAAGGAATATTTTAGAAGACAAATTAATACTGAAAACAATGCTGACATCTAGGAACAAAGTCCAATCTATAAACCTATTTGCTCTTCCTGTCCTAACTTGGTTACAGAGTGACTGACTGGTTCCAAAAGGTGCTGGATCAGTTGGACAAGAAAACAAGGATGCTTCATACTCAAATGATTTAGAAAAATCAGTGTACACCAAGACTATATTCCCCATTCTGAAGACTGCATGGGCATCCTCAAAACTGATTACATGTATAGATCTGCAAACATAGGACTGCATACATATCTGCTAACTCACAAGACTCTAACGTAGTGAAAGTTTTAAAACATGAGGCTAAATCTAAGATGACTTCCTTGCTTAGTTTAGCAGAAGTATATTGGTGTCAAGTGGGAATGGAAATCAAATCAGAAGGTAATAAAAAATCAAGCAGCAACTGAATGTGCCAAAAACAAAAGAAAGAACATAAGGAGAAGGCCAAGAAATGTGGAAAATGCATAAATATAGCTGCAAGTACAGAAAAATCTTGGAACAGCCTCATGTTGATCAGGATCAAATGCAGGAATGGTTAAGGAGAGGTGAACTTAAACCAAAAGACAAAAGCTTACTATTGGTGGTTCAAGACAGTGGACTACATACTCGATTGTTTACAAAACCCATTGAACATGGAGGAGAAACAAACATAGGTTCATAGGTTTAGGTTCATACTAGGCTATCTGCCCAAGGGCATTTATAAGCCTAGCCCATAGTAATGTGGCTTTCGCCACCCCTTTAGTTTGAGTAAGAACTATGAGTAATGTGGCTTTCGCCACCCCTTTAGTTTGAGTAAAAACTATGCCTATTATTTTGCTGTGCCTCTGTCAAGCAGTGACACTGAAGTAATCCCTGGGGTATATCTGCAATCTCCCATCCATTGGTCAAGATTCCTCTTGAACAAGGCCAGCGAGGTGCTCTGCCTCACATGTACCGGGATTTTGTTCCACAGCATAGGGAGTCTCTGGGTGATGAATCTGTCCCTCCAGCACGTTCTATTTATAACTGTGTCAAGGTTTAAGTCTCCCGCCCTTGTGGTTCTGAGGGATCTAGATTTTTTGAGGTGAAGCATATTCATCAAATCTGGGTTTGACATGGCCTTGTATGTCAGGCACAGGTCACCTCTGAGCAAGCGGTATGAGACTGACTAGAGCTGGAGTTCTTTCAGTCGGGCAGCATAAGACATATTTTTGAGACCCTTTATCCTTTTGGTGAGGAACTTTCGGGGCCTTTCAAGCTGCAGCAGGTGTCGGGTCAGATACATTCCGAACGGGGCACTGTACTCGATCATGGGTCTAATGAGTGATGAGTACAGGGGGACGATGACCTCCCTTGATCTGCATGTGAATCCCTTCATGATCAGGTGGGCAATATAGAAGGTTTTCCTAACTACTTTAGCAACATGAGTGTCAAATGAAAGGCTACTGTCAACCTGGGTCCCCAGATCCCTGATGACTTCTTCTGTGCTCAGTGGATTGCCACCTATATGGTAGCTAGGGGTAACCTTGTTTTTCCCGAAGGGTATGACTATGCATTTCTTGGCGTTTAACTTTAGGCCATGGCTCTGGCAAATGTAGGTTTTGTAAAACAGAAGAGGAAACAGTTGCAAATCTTGTTGCTGGTTGTGATATATTAATGGCAGAAGGACTGTACACTAAAAGGCATAATAATGTGGCAAGACTGTTGCATTGGGATTGTGCAAACATTATAATATTGAAGTAGTTGAAAAACACTGGAAACATTTGCCACAAAAATCAGGAAAATAGTGAGGTTTGTATTACATGGGATCACCCATTACCAACTTCAAAAAACAGATGCGAGTAAACCAGACATAGCCCACGAAAAGATGACAAAAGTAGCACTGATCATTGAAACTGCTACATCCACTGACTACAGTCTTATGTAGACAGTCAAAAAACCACAGGATTTGCAGGCAGAAACAAGGGCATTGTGGAAGGAGGATACCCAGACAGTTCCAACAGTAGTACGAGCAATGGGTCTAATAAAAAGAATTTACAATCATATTTAAATACATTACCGATACATGAAATTCTATATGAATTGCAGGAGTCGTCAATACTGGGGACATTGTGAGCGCTGTGAAGAACACTCTTGGCTAACATCGAGGATTGAAGCAAAACTAATTTCATGAACTTTAATCACACTTTGACTTAGGAATGGGGTCCATTCCTGTCATGGTATAAGAAGCCCAAAACACTTGGGGTAATTAAAAACAAATAAGAGATGCCTACCCTTCACCATTGTTTTGCTGACTTTGCCCCTGCTGTCCTTTGATTATCCCCCTTTTGGCCACTCAGTCTATTTTTCTGCATCACCAGAGCAAGGTTGATTGGGAGGGGTCATCATTCAGATAGCCACTGGAGTAGATTTTTTTCTTTATGGGATTGTATCTCCCCACATACAGTAAAGGAAACATTGGGGTGATGTTGCACAATGGGCTGACGGCGATGACCATCTCCTCACAACCAGCTCTGCCTCCCAATGCAGAAAAGGTGGTTTCCTGTCTTCATTGTCTAATGATAATCACTCCTCTCCTGACCAACTGGTCTAGTCATTCCCTATTACTAGGGCTCAGGTGCAATGCTTTGAAAGTCGGCTCCTAAGTTAGCTCCAAGTCATCACTACTGCAACACTGGGCAACACAATGAACATACCCCTTTTTCGGGTATTCTTAACTCTACTCATCTATGGGTATCGCATAACTCACCAGCTCACGAACTTCTTTACTTCGAGCTAGTCATAAAAAAGTAAAAAATAACAAATGAAAATACAGTCTGGATGAACTAAAAAAGAAGTTATGTCTTACCATAACGTTCCATCTGTATTGTTGATCCTCGTTCAGTCATTACGCATGGGTATCAGTTCCGAGCTCAGAACTGAGCCGGCCATTTTCCAAGCTCGCGTCAGCTTCAAACTCTTGAACTAAACTCTTACCCACAATCCCCCTACCCCTGTTACCTCAGATTGAGTTTTGCAAGTTAAAGGTGGTAGAGGCTACCTCTGGTCAAATAACCTAAGAGAACTGGATGGTGAGATCCACTAGAAACCACAGGAGGGGGAAGGAGGGAGGGTCGTAATGACTGAACGAGGATCAACAATACAGATGGAACATTATGGTAAGACCTAACTTCTTTATCCGATATTGTTAATCCTCGTTCATTCCTTACGCATGGGACAGAGTCCCCAGCTACCTCTATTCCTGGGAGGCTCTCATGGAAGGACATTCCTGAGCACCATAGAACCGAAAGATGTTCTTCCCCTGGAGGCCAAAACCAATTTGTAATGACTGATGAAGATATGAGGGGTAGCCCAAATTGCAGCTGTACAGATGTCATGTAAAGAAGCTCTGGCATGGAAGGCAGCAGAAGTTGCCACCAACCTTGTTGAATGAGCTTTCATGATAGTAGGCAACGAGATATTACGTTGTGTAATGAAAAAAGACGTGCCAGAACAGTCAACTAAAGAAAAATAGTCACTGAATCAGTTCCAGCAGCCACCACCAGATCACCAGCACGACACCAATGCACTAGTACACGATAAAATCCAACAAGTTTATTGCAAAAAATACTTCAGTTGAGCGCTTTCATCATATGTAAAAGACTTCCTCAGAAAAATTACGTTGTGTGTAAATAAAGGTCACACAGTCCTCCAATCATCTAGCTAATGTGACCTTAGCAACAGCAGATCCTAATCTAGGTCCAGAAAAGGCCAAAAATAACTGGTCAGACCTATGAAAAGTTTAGTCCTGTTTAAGTAAAAACGGATTTGCCTGTGCATATCTAGGGTATGTAGGCAATACTCTCCTCTGTTTGAATGATTGGGAAAGAAAACTGGCAATTCAATGGCTTGATTAATGGACATTTCAGAGATCACTTTAGGCAGAAATGACGGATTAGTTCTCAGAGACACTATCTCTATGAAAAATTAAGTATGGACTCTTAATACATAAAGCTTGAAGTTCAGAAATAAGTCTGGCAGAAGTAATAGCGACCAAAAACAAGGTTTTTCCATGACAAATACTTGAGGTCGCAAGAAGAGGCTGGTTCGAAAGGTGCCATTGTCAGAGCTTGTAGAGCTAATGATAAATCCCATGGTTGAATAGGTTTCTCTAAAAAGGTGGCTTCAGATGATTCACACCTTTTATGAAGGTCTTGCACAATTTATGGGACATAAGAGGAATCTTGGACACCCTCATGAAAATTAGAAATTGCAGCCAAACGAACTCTAATGGTAGAGGCCGATAGACCTGACTGAAACAGGTCGGCCAGATAGTCTAGTATTATAGACACTGGTGTTGAGAAGGGGTCTTGTTTATCTTTCAACCAACAGGTAAATCTTTTCCACTTGCTCAGATAAGTAATTCTAGTGGAAGACGTATGAGAAGCAATGAGAATATCATGTACTGGTAAAGATCATTCTGCCTGGCAATCAGGGGAATTGGGAGTAGCCAAGTCGTTAGCTTCAGGCTGTTCAGGTTGGGAGGAATCAGGTTCTGTGGGTGTGAGCTCAACTCCGGGGTTGGATGGAGAATCCATGGTCGATCTAGTAGGTGAGGCCAAAGGAAGGGGAACCAAATCTGTTGAGGCCAATATGGTGCTATGAGGAACACCTTGCTCTTCAACCGCCGGGCTTTCTTCAGAAACTGGGGAATGAGGGGAAAGGGTGGAAATGTGTAAAGAAGACCAGAGGGCCAATCGTGGACTAGAGCGTCCCTGAGTGAGTGTCCTGGAGGGGGAATCAGGGTAAAGTAGTTGCTGCATTTGTAGTTCGTCAGGGATGCAAAGAGGTCGCAGCAAGGAAGGCCCCAGCGGTGGAAGATCTCCACTGCTATCAAGGGATTCAGGGACCACTCGTGTCGACTGAGATGGGGTGAGATTGGATTTCTGTCAGTTTATAGTTATGCCTAGCCTTTGAGCAGTGAGGAGAGAGTATGCCAGGGCTTTTTCCAGTAGATGTCTGGTGGGGGCGGAAATGAGCCAGTCGTCTAGGTATGGAAACACCTGGAATCCTTGAAGTCGCAAGTGAGCTGTGACAACTACCATGCACTTTGTGAACATTCTGGGGGCTGTAGAGAGCCGAAGGGCAGTACTCTGAACTGGTAGTGACTGGCTCCCGCACAGAAGTGCAGAAATCTTCTCGATGGCCTGTCCACCTTTATGTGGTAGCACGCATCTTGAAGATCTATAGAGCATATCCAATCGGCTTTTTCCAAAAGCGGGAGGATAGACTGTATTGTGACCATCTGGAATTTTTGTACTCTCACAAACTCGTTCAATACACTGAGATCCAAAATTGGTCTCCAATCCCCAGTTTTCTTTGGCACCAAAAATAGTCTTGAGTAGAATCCGGATCCTATCTGGTCTGGAGGGACTATTTGGAAGACTCTCTTTCTTAGCAGCTTTTCTATCTAGTGCTACTTCTTCCATTTGACTGGGTGGAACGTCGGGAAGATTTTTTGAAGGGACGGGACAAAGACCAAAGGGGATATGATAACCTGTGGTTATGATCCTTTGTACCCAAGAATCGGTGGTGACTGTTAGCCAGGCAGAAGGGTACAAGGAGAAACATCCCCCAACCACTTCCAGAGGAAAGGAGTTGGGCCGCTCTTCAGGAGCGCTGGTAGGATTGACCAGGGAAAGAATCCCTGAAACCCTGGTTACACGGTCCCCCTCTGCCCCGAAAGAAGAGTCTTCCCTGTGAGTTTCCCCCTCTGGTGGAGAACTTGACCTGTATGTCACGGAAAGGACCCTGAGATTTCTTGAACCATATTTTCCCAATCTTTTGGTTTTGGGAGAAAGCCCGTTGAGGGGAAGAATAACGGACACCTACGGCAGAAAGGGTCTTACCATCCTGCTCACATCTGGCCAGTGTGCTCTTAACTTTGGGCCCAAACAACGAGGAGGGCTCAATTGGGGCATTAAGAAAAGAAGACTTAAAGGGTTCCGAGAAGTTACACAAGTGCATTCAGGCATGTTGTCTCAAGACCGCAGCTGAACCCACCGCTCTAGCTACTCCTTCTGATGCATGAGATATCAGTCGCATAGAGGAGTTGGATACAGACTCAATGGTGGCCAGCTGAGAAGCCACTTTGTCACGGACCTTAGACACGGCACCAGCCAAGGTTTCAGAGAGCTCAGAAACGAGATCCCTTTGAAGCCTGGTAAAATGTGCCATATAATTCAGTGACCTGATAGCAACGGTCGCTGAAGCACCTGCGCTTCCCTATCCTGTCCAGGGCCCGGGACTCTGTTAGGCAGATGGACAGTCTGGCTTTCTTCTGCCAGATCCTTTTTTGTTGCGGCCGCCACCACGAAAGTATCCACAGGAAGACCTTTGGGCCAATGGGGATCAGAAGCAGGAGGGGACAAGATCTTATCTAGCCTCCGGGGAATAGCTTCAACAGTATCAGGGGACTTCCAAGCACGCTGCACGATGAACCTGACAAGTTCATTGGCAGGTGGAGTAACCCAGGAAGTAGAGGGCCGGGCACGAAAGGCCTGCAGGAACACAGATTCCTCAGGGGTCGGATTAGAGGACTGCCAGTCACCTCTCAGTTTCAGGATTTCGAGGATATTGCCAAAGGATACCTCAGAGGGTGACCGAGGGGATCCTTCCCCACATCAAAATCTGTGTCTTCGATGAGGGACTCCTCTGTGGAGTCCATGTGCTTCCTCTTACACAAACTTTTCCGGTGGACCACCTCAGTGGGAGAAGTTGGGGAAGACAACGGAAAGGGGGATTCCTGAGGGAATATGTCCTGCGGTCCTTGCACCCGGTGTCCGCTAGATGCGACTTGTGAAACCAGTGTACCAGAGGTGAGCGGAGGTATAGACAGTCCGGTATCGCCAGCAGCAGCGAAAGCCTTCTCCATCAGTTGGAAGGCTGGTCCACCCGAAGAGGAGTGTATGTCTAGGACAGGGGGTACTCCTCCCCGAAGTGGCTCAGTTTGCCGACTGGAGTCCCTGGATGGCTGTGGAGCAGCAAGCTACATGTGTCACAGCTGACATCCTGGGTCGTAGCAAAACTTTCCTGTCATGAAGGCAACTGCGGTTCCTTAGTGAGATCCATAAAGGGAACCGCAAAAGGGGGAAGACTGTGCTATATCCATGGACTTCAAAGGCAATGAAGGAGAAGAATAAGAAGGTGCCTTTGGAGATGGGTGATCACCTTCCAAGGAAGGATAGTTCCTGAGGGGTGGAATACCTCTGGCCTAGAATGCCTGGTCCACAAGATGCAACACATCATGTTCGGAAAGGCTTCTAGTGGACCTCAGAGACCGAGGGAGAAACAGGCCTGTCCACAAGAGGCAGACTCTGTGCCCATCTCATCTGACCGAGAAAGACTGTAGTCTGCACCGAAGAAGTCATCGGTGCAGAGGTCATTGTCTGCACCGACAGGGATCGGTGCCGAAGTGGCTGTTGGTGCTGAAGTGGTGGAAGTCA